>NW_010257853.1:0-10816 GCF_000690775.1 Eurypyga helias
GGTGTTAGCCGGGACGGGCACCCAGCAGCCGAGACTGACCTGGGGGGGAGCGTTCCGTCCGGTTGTCTGCCGGGTCTCCCGAGAGGGAACACGCTGCAGTAGGGAAAAGAGGTGCGGAGGGATTTTTAGGATGGATGACGGCTATTAAAACCTGCAGCGGGTTTCAGAAGCACTGCAGTTCGGCGCTGTAGGGAGCTGCGGGATTTCTCAGCCGCGCTTTTGTCTGGGATACGGACATCTCCGTCATGACTCGATGCTCCAGTTTATGCACTTAAAAGTTTCGTGTCTGTCTGAGCTGGTCATCCTTCACAGTCGGTGGGCGGAAATGGGCACCCGCAGAGGCACATCCGTGCCCTGGGTGTCTGACAGCCTTCCCACAACCCTTGGGTAACTACGGTAGGAGCATAACGGTACCGGCTTAGGTGTAGGCTTCCAGTTTTTTTAGACACCTAAGATTAGCTTGAATAATTCCCTTGCTATGGAGAGCCAACAAGAGGTGGGACTTCAGGTGTTTAAATTCAAACATACAGCCTGAAAATCTCCAGCCCGGCCCCTGCCTGACCGTGAAGATGCTCACAGAACCAGATGGTTCCTGGTTAAGGCGTCCACCTGGCAGGAAAGCTACGTCTCCATCCCACTGACTGCGTAGCGGGGGTTGCTGGCTACCATAACCTCTAGGCAATGGACGGCATCCTCCGTAGAACACAACTAATATCTGAGTATGGCATCGAGGGTGAAATTCAGCCAGGATGACACAATTCTCACCCTCAGTGGGTGATGGTTTAACCCCCGGGATAGTCTGCGTGGTGTGTATGCACCCGTGGCACACCACACAACCTTAGGTGACGGTATCACATAGAACAGGGCGCCGAAATGACCCACTAGTTACATCGGTTCTAAAAATGCTCCTGTAGTAAGGATATATCGATACAGAGTCTGCAGCTGCTGCACAGTCGGAATGTCTAGCTATTAAAGAATAATCTCATATTTATTGGGCAGAATACGAGGAGCAGCAAGCAATGTGAGCAAAAGAACGTGCCTCTCCTCTGGCCAGGTGGCAAGCCAGCAGTCTGCCTGCTAACACTTCACCTCTGTTAAGTAAGTGTTAAAGGCCGGGCTTCCTGCAGTTTATGGTGTGCGGAGTGAGTAGATGGTGGCAAACGAGACTGGTAGGCTCCCGAGCAATGTAGAAATGATGGCGTCGGAAAGGAAATTCTGCCCCAACGTACGTTTACATCCATCGCGGCTTTGGGCTTTTTAAACAGCAAGAGACAGCAGTGGGAGTTGCAGTCCAGACTCTGCAAAGGCCAGGATTTCATCCAGACCCTCAAGCAGCTGAAGAAGGACAACAGGATAAACACAGGCTTGCCAAACCCAGGTCACGGTCTTGCCAAAAAAACCTCCCCTGTCCAAAGCACATGCCTATCTAGTAGAGGTATCTCCAGTGTAGTTGACTTCTGTGGCATCATGCAAAATAGTAGATTTGGAAGATTTACCAAGATGGGATCCTGAGACGTGCAGGTGAGAATGGTTAACTCTGAGCTGCTGGGATTTCCCCACTGTGAGACTGAGCTGGCAGCGACATCAGCCCCATCGCTGACAAGGGAGCCGCAGTGCGATACGTGTTACTTTAAACTGATTTTGTATTCGTTTCTGTGTCATATCCTTGTCTAAAAACTAAAATCGACATCTTAAAAATTGACTGACTAAAGCAAAGCTGCCTTGAAGAGGATGAAACCTCTCACAGAGCTAAGACGACCTGCCAGGCAAAAGAGAAACCGTACGACTAAACCGACATGCGTGTCACGCTGATTTCGGACAGCAGAGCTACAAACTTCCGTGGCCACTGTTCTGGAAAAAGTGAAATATGCAAATCGCTCTACCACAGGCTGCATCTTTACTGAGATAGAAACATAACCCATCGTTAAAAGGTTATCAAACCTAAAAAGAATCACAGTAAATGCTTTGGTGTGCACCTTCACGTCGGTTCCTCTACTGAAGGAGGGTTAGCCTGTAAGCCTTCACTTCTGTTGTTTTGGGTTAGGGCCTTTTTGGCGTGGGGAGATTCCAGCCAAGCTGGTGTTCATCGTGCCATCCAGCGGGTGCCTGAGCTTGAAATCGCCGAGCTCCAGCCGTCCTGAGGGCTGGCAGGAAGCGCCCAGTTTGAGCACTGGGGATTGCTGGTCCGAATGGAGCTGGGAAGAGTTTGGCTTTCGCTTCTCTCGCTTTTCAGTTCTGTATTAACTTGTTCTCTCTTCAGCAGAGATAAGGGGAGGAATGATTTTCCCCCATTTAGGCTTTTTCGATGACCCACGAAGACAGCATTTACATATAGAGGTGATGTTCTGCATCTCCTGAGAGCAGGACAGTCCAGGACCCGAGAGAGGCAGCCAGGTTCTTTCTTCTTCGTTGATCTGTGAAGGAGCCTGCCCTTTTGGCATTGAGCTCCTGCCATTTGTTGGTGATAATTCTGTGCTTTATGCTATTTCATAAAGAGGAATAAAAACATAGAGGCACGACATGTTCTGCATGGTTTAGTATAGCAGTACTTCCTTTCTAGTTTCCAAGCTTGTCACTGAAAGCATTGGCTGTTTTTAATCTAACATAACAGTGGCTTCCTGTGTATTATCTCTCAAACTTAATTTTTGCTCTTCCGTCTCCCACAGTACTTCTACTGACAAGAGAGACAGTAAATGCTGGAACGCCACGTTTCAGCCTCAGAATCATTTTTATCTTCTCAGCAGAGGTTTCAAAATAGAAGTAGTTGCCTCTGTATCTAGCTATCTTTCAGCTCTCGCGTGCTCTTGTCATTTTCAAAGGGGGCTTTGTGATTAAAAATAGCTTGATTAGCTGATAAAATTAAATATGCTTTGCACAGGGAGCACCACCCCCAAACATCCTGGCTGCCAAGGAGCGCTCTGCTTGCACATACTGTCACTCACAGGCTTCAGCCAAAAGGAAGTCTGTGGTTAATGGCAGCTCAGAAAGCTTCAAGAAGCCGATAAACTAGGACAATATTTTTATTTTTGAAGTTGCTTTGTCATCAGATGTTTCAGCATGTGTAATACCACGTGTTTCACATGTGGGACCAGTCTTAGTAGCACGTATTTCAGAAGGGACATGTTGGGAACAGCGGGATGCAGAAGCTGGTCCAGGCGAGGCGGCTGGTGCAGAAGGGATTTTTTGCAGTGGAGTTTCCTCCAAAGTGGAACAGAGATTGAGGGTCTGCAAAAGGCCTAACATATCACAGAGGTTTTGAAACATTCAGTGGAAATGGAGAGGATCTGAAGAAGGTGGAAAGTCAAGCAAAAGGTGAGAAGACTTCTAACACAGGGGCTGGTGAGCCGCTGGGTGGAAGGGGTTTCAGACGCAAAGCCACAGCAGAAGGTGGTACTTCAGCTCTCTGCACGTACATCCGATGTCACTCTTCATACCTGCAAGAAAGACAAGGAAATGAGGCAGGAAAACCGTGGCATTCACAGTCTTGGTCTGTGTACTCCTTCTGCTAGTTCAGCTGGCACAAGTCCAGACCTGCGAGTTTCTCTGTGGGCTGACTTGAGAGAAGCCAGGTTTTGGTTAACACAATCAAGTCGTCCCCGTGCAAACCGTACCACGCGATGGCTCTGCAGAAGAGCCGGGGCGGCAGGAAGGCACGAGACCCTTCTGTGCCCCTCCGGACTGAGGGGAGCTGGTAGCTGAGTTTGGGGACCTGTAGCATGCGTGGTCGCAAGGGAGGGGGTGCGTTGCTCCTTTCTCTCTACCAAATTTCTCCAGTTATTGCTAACCGAGACTGGTAAAGCTGTAAAGTTGGACACGCTGCTGCTCACAAGAGCCGGGCCCAGAGCGTG
This sequence comes from Eurypyga helias, assembly GCF_000690775.1. Lineage (NCBI taxonomy): Eukaryota > Metazoa > Chordata > Aves > Eurypygiformes > Eurypygidae > Eurypyga > Eurypyga helias. The sequence continues at coordinate 3,849 of NW_010257853.1, forward strand.
AGCGGAGGTCACAGATGAAGCCAAATCCAGCCCTGCAACTTGCTTCTGGGCTAAGGGCTTCTTGGTAGCACAGACCAGCATCGGTGAACCGGCTGCAGCAGCCTGATGGGTACCCGGCTAGGGGAGCTCGTCTGTGCCCAAGGGAAGCGGATGCATTTCATTGCCACTTCTGAGTTTTTGAAAAATGAAGCGTATTGCTGATACACCACACTGTAAGTGTCAGAGTGGGGATGGCCTGTGGTTTTCCAAGACGTGGCTTTTCCAAAAGTGTGAGATCTGGGTATTGAAAAAAAAAAAAATTGGAAGCGTTTTTGTTTTAATTTAAAATATGGTCCCTTTTACGTCATGAGTGATTTTGTGAGCTCCTCTAACTTCCTCTAGCAAAGGGAGAAAATGCCCTCGTTGAAGGTGATGGAAATGCAACAAGAAAATGCAGGAGGGGGCAGGCAGAGCAAGGCAGATGTGTGTATTTGTTGAGGTTCGAGAGGAAGTTCAGAAGGAAAAATCTGTTTTTGTTTTATAACAGCAGAAATTCAGGTAAATTAGTAACAAAGAAGAAAGCATCTATTCCACGATCCATCTCGACCCTATATGTAAATTGAATCTTTCCAGGTTATGCCAAGGAGGACTCTAAGTTGAAGCCTTTAAGCCTTTCCCCTGCAGAGTGTGCTGCGTTATCCCACCAGCACTGCGACAATCGTCTCGCAACCCAGGAATGGGCTTAGGCAACCCAAATAGCCGGCACCCCCACGGAGCCTCCCGCTGCCTGGCAAGTTACAGTAGCTGCCAAAGAAAAAAACATTCCGATGGTAATGTGTTTGGGGTCTCACAGCTTCACATACAAGCAGTGCCTCAACACTAAAGCGAGTGGGAAATAATTGTTTGTAACGCCAGGAACCGTGAATCCTTTTCTGTTTTCTCTCATTGTCACCGATTCGCTACTGCTGAGTTAGAGATGCTGATTAAGAATAACAGCAAGCTTTCACAACTCAACAAGTGAAGCCATTGTGTCGGTATAATTAGGGAACTAAATCTTTTCCAGTTCAGTCAGGCGAAGAAATGAACTAGAAAATTTGAGATCTGTTTTTAACCGGGGATTATTTTTTTCCCCCAAGCCCCCTCTGGCAGCCAGCATAACAAAATACTTACGGCTCTACTGTGCCTTCGTAAGGCAACACTTTCATGCGCAGAATTTAATTTTTGGACAGAGAACCTATCTGCCTTTCTATTAATTTCGGTCTCGTGCACAAATCCGTACTGGCCTGTACAAATGAAAATGCCGTGGGCTCAATTGCTCCACCTACTTTATAAATTCGTTCCGTCAAGTTTTGTAAAGATCATTTTGTAAATGCAGGATTTCTGATGTAAATGATGTCCAGGAGACGTTGCTGTGCCTGTATGGGAGACAGACACGTGCCAGAATATATCATCCACTTGAAATTTATTCTTGTACATGCTTGTGCCAGATGATGTAACTTTTATGAGGAAAATGTTAGCGGGCAAAAAGGTAGTGATTCTGGGAAACTCTTGGGTTCCTGGAACCTCTGGGAACCAGTTTAGCTCCCTGGCTGTCATTACTGGTTGTTAATGAGGAAGTCTTCCCTGGGCTTGTTACACTGTTAATTGGAGTTTTCCAACGTGAGTGGTAGTCAGCAGGCCATCATTTGTTTTTCCCCAGCTGTGTAATGAGCGCAGCAGATTTAAACATTGGTGGTAGTCTCTTGCCTTAGGCCTTCGCTACAAGCTTCACAAAACCTGGCCAAAGGGATCACAGCATAACTAGGCGGCTGCGGCAGGCCATTTCTTTAGTGATGCCCCCGTATGCTTAGAACACTGTATGAAAACCCATTTTGGTTTGACTGTAGCCTTTATCAACAGAGAACTTGCGCACTGGCTAACCACACTTCCTCAGGCTCTGAAGGACGATCCCGCTCAGGTTTCCAGTGCCTCCTTTTCATTTCGTGGCTCTTAAACAGAGGTCTTGGTGAGTACAGGCATGTCCAGCTGAAGCTGAGCCCGGCTGAGCTGATCGTAAGCTGCTGGATATCAATAGTTTTAAAAGGATATTGTGATGGGTAAGGCTTAAAATAAACCTTGAATACATGAAGTTTATTCTACTGGAAGCAAAAAGCTGTGTTACTTGCCTGTGAGGCCAACAGATGATTTCCTGGCAGGACCCACACGCAGGAACATGTATGCAGATATGTCTGAGAAACCCTGTGACAGAGACAACTGCACTGATGCGCACATCAGCTGTCAGGGATATTTTGCTCCTACGCTGTCAAGCTTGTGGGTGTCAGAGGTAAGAGATATTGGCTTCTCAAAGCTGAAGAACAAGGACAATGCGCCAGTGTGTTGCAGACCCAGGACGGGCATCTCCTCCCTGCACTTCTCACGGTCGGGACTGAGCGTAGGTGGGAGTAAGAAGCAAAGGATGCATTAGGTATCCGTGCCCTGGCAGGAAAAAAAGGGCTAAGACAAAATGCTTACACAAGTTTTCTGTGAAGGGGGGGAGTGCTTAAATGTACTTTGGGCAGTTTTCAGTATGCAAACGTTAGTTGCCAGGCTCATTGCTGCTTTAGCTGTGTAGACAATTTAATGCAATTTTAGGTTTCATATTCGTCTCACAAAATTTGCTAAAGTTTTAGCACACAGATCATCCGCTCTTCTGCTCTCACAGTAGGTTTGCTCTCACAATACCTATTAGAAAAATGAAGAGAAAACCCACAAACGCAGCTCATGAAACAAGTGGGTGAACAGAAGACAACCACGCAGATAAAGGTCACTGCAGGATATAGCAGCTGATCTACGAATGAGAGAGAGCTAGTGTTCTAGCTGAACAGCAACCGAAAATGTTACATCCAATTGCAGAGCTGCTGTGCAGATTAACTTCAACCATTCAGCTCAAACAGAAAGTATTTAAATGCAGCCTGAAAACTTCGAGCTGATCTCAGCACAGTTTCCGCAATACTCATGTTGTTCTCCCAGAATAAATTCCAGTTCATGCTGCCTTTGTGCTGACTGAAGGAATCTTCTGGGAACACCTGACCTCTGCACCTCCTGGAATGATTCTCTGTCCAGGCAGGCTTCCCACGTCATTCATTAGCTACTCAACTTGGTTGTATGGAGAAGAGCATGTAGGCATTCCAGGTGGTAGGACTGAGCGGGTCCAATCAGGCTGCTCCAGCTTGTTGGCCATGAGGTTCATCAGCCAGGGCTGGAGCATGTATTCAAACTCTCTGTACCTCTGCTCTGCCTACAGGAACCTGTATTGTAGTTTGCGGTGTTGTTTGGGCTTTTTTTTGGTGGTGGTGTTTGGTTTTCCTTTTGTCCTTCCTTGACTGTCCTCAGTTCTCTTACCTACAGGCTTTTTTTTGTTTATCCTCCTCTTGCTGGATGGTCCAGTCACCCAACCTCCAGGGAAGAGCACTGACCCACCTGAGGCTGAAGCAGCTGCCCCAGGCAGGAGCTACGGAGAGCTGTTTGTGTTTGTTTTGATACCAGGGTGAAATGGAAGGAAGCCCCTATTTTACATCTTGTTTTGACAGATTGCCATGCTTTGTGGTTTTACTGTTTGGGGATTTTTTTCATGATCTCCTCTTCAGCCTGCTGTTGGGAAACATGCCCTGAAAACACTGCCAGTTATTGGTATAACTATAACTACCACTGTTATTGGTATAACAGCCAGAAAATTTTACTGAATTTTTGAATATTTTAAGTATTTGAAATTGTTGCCACAGCTGCCTCCATTGGAGTTCTGCTGAAGGTAAGTTACCTCCAGCAAGGTAACTGACCTGGACCTTTCCTGACTGATAGCCCTGAGCTGGGCTGAAATGGGGTCCTGGCCTGTGGGCAGGGAAGGGGGGCATAGGGGTGGGCTGGGCAGGGACAGTGGTGTCTGTGGATGGCCTCGGTGGCCCAGCACTTGGTAATTCACAATTTTCTGCACTCCTGCCTTTCATTTCTGCCAAGAGTCACTTTGAGGGGTGTGCTGGGCACCCACCTATGTCTGAGCTGATGTGCTGTTCTAAGAACCAGGCTCCCCCACCTGTACTCACTAATAATTACGGAAAGAATGGAAACACACCAGTGGGTTACCACCTTGGAAGGCTTAGTCCGCACCCTTATCTCCCCAGAGTAAGCATAACACACGCATGGCAAGGATGTATCTTCTCCGAGTCTCCTTGATACACCCACAGCTGCTTGGCAAAGGGAGTGGGGTGTCCTCTTGATAATCGGGACTGCTTCGAGTAACTTCTCTGCCATGAAGAGTCGTGCCTGCTTCCAAACCAAACAAAACCAGGTAGCTAAACAGTCCCTTTATATTTCAGCTATTTTGGGGTTTTATCTACTCATTCTCAGTGAAAGTACTTCCAAATGGTTTTCAGTCAAGCTCACAGTCTGCGGTGTGACTTGAAATACAGGTGTTTCTTAGCAGTGGTATCACCTTGCCTTTCAAGTAACTCAGCCGTAGCAGTCTTTCACCTGATGAAGACGGAGGACCTCCTCTGAGGCTCTGGTTTGATTCATCTCTCAAAGGGACCTCCTGAATAGGCAGACCAGGTCAAGAGGACATGGCCCCCTTCCAGCTGCCCTGGGCCCTGGCAACCTGACTTACTGACAGGATATCCCAGCCATGCCTGGTACTTTGGGAAACTCTTTAATCTCAGTTCCCTCATTCTTGATCCATTTTGTTTGTTGCTCTTGTAAAGCTCTTATTTTTCATCTAATCTACAGCATGAACTCTCTCCACCCCAGACTACCCTGGGCTTTGATGTACCACACCTTACAGTGCTGACAAGAAGGTTTTGTAGAACAGCGGTTTGGCTTTACTGACTTCAGGGGTTCCGATGATGCCTAGCGATTGCCCAGGGATTGCTCAGTGCCATCCCTCTTCCTCTGGGAAGCTTGACAGTATTTCTTCAGGGAAGTCAAATAGATCATAGAATCATAGAATCATAGAATGGTTTGGGTTGGAAGGGACCTTAAAGATCATCTAGTTCCAACCCCCCTGCCACGGGCAGGGACACCCATTACCCCTTGTCCTATCGCTACAGATGCTTTTGCTTAAATGTTTTGTCTGGGATCTAAGATGTCTGACATCTGTTTACTTGGTTAATTTATCTTTATCCTGTGGGACTCCTAAAAAAAAAATTAGTTTCTCTTTTGAGGGCTCCTGTAAAAACCAATAAAGTAAAATTATATGCATCTGTGCTAGGAGACCTGTTTTCCTTCCTTACATGGCCGAAGTAAGCTCCCTGTGATCTGAGTTCCAGCCCTGCATGTTGCAGGATGGAGTTTTACTGCCTCAACCACAATTCCTTCTGCCCAAGAATGCACTCAAATAAAAAGCCTTTGACATCCTCTCTGCTTTAATTAGCAATGCCTCCAATTGACTCAGGCTAAAAGTAAAACTGGCATCAACACCAAACTGTGGCTTTGCTGAATGCTGTCTATCTCGCTTATCTGCTGCCATTGCATGAGAAGATAATCAAGAAAATTAAAACAATTTGTCAGGTTTAATGGCTTTTTGTGATTTGTCTCAAGTTTTCAAATGATGGACGTTCGTCAGTCGTCAGTAACCACATCAGCAATCAGTAGGCAAGGAGATAGCTTCTCAGCTGAAGAAATACACAGGCTTCCACTGTAGTATTTAGAGGAAATTAAATGTGTGAAAGGATTTTAAAATTCAAAATAGGTTTATCTATTTCAGTTTGGGAAAAATCCAGACCAAATGAAACAGCACATAGCTAATATTTCAATCCCAATCAATTTGCCAATCAAACTGGGCTGCTGCCTTTCTATTATCATTTAAGATATGTAATTTTGCAGTTCAGTTATAAAGAAGTTCGTTTTCTCAGTCTTTGAATAGCTTAGCTTTCGTGGCAGACTAAATCAAATTACTTCTAACCAAACCGGAAAGGATATTTCCTGTCCGCACCTTGCAGCTCTCCGTCTCGTATTAACTAGATCTGCTCTTCAGGTTACCCTTTTCTGTATCAACCTGCATCAGTCCAGAAGCAGCATCCTTGGAAAATGACCATTGGGATGCAGCTGCAAGAATCATACGCTTCGCAACATGAAACAGGTATGGTTTCAGTTTGGTAGAGTGGTTTCCTCATGTTACGTATTGCCAGAAATGGGATTTATTATCTATTGCACATGTAGAAAACTAGATTTAAAGGTTGAAATACAATAAAATAACTCAAGAAAATATGTCACCCAAGCGACACTACATAATACCAATTTACAATAAAACTAATAAAGGCATACAGTGAATTAAAGTCAGGTCTTGATCTTTTATTATTATTATTATTATTACTATGCTATGGTCAGTATAGTAAATTCAATATCAAAACCATTCTGTTAATACCAAGATGACCTTCCCTTATATAAACTCTAAAAATTACTTTGAGTTGGACCAAGAAGTCTAGACTAGAGAATTTTACTGAATAAACACAAAAGGTAGCTGAACAGAAAGATAAAATTACTCTTTTGAATCACAAACTCAGAACCAGTTACAGAGGTCCCTTTAGTTTTTTGTTACGATGATTATTGCTGTTAATCTCACATTACTGTCACGGAGCCTTTATAATACAAACATTAGCAAAATAGTTTCAGTGGGACTCTTAACAACCCTTAATTAAACAAGAGCACATGACATCCTCAAATCTCAAGGTTATTTTAAGTGCATAGAATAGTTCAGAGACTGTTTTTAAGAACGTAATTAGGATCGTGTTAAACCTGAGGAAATTTTTCTTACCTACACTTTCCTATCACTGGCCTCACTGACAGCTTTTTTTCTCCACCCCCAGCCCTACCGCCTTCAGCTCTAAAAATCACTTTATGCAGTTCAAGACCTCCCTGCAGCTCCGGCTGGAGTGCTGCTGATGCACTCGGAGCTTCTGCAGCCTGTGAACTTTTCCTTTTTGATCTGATTGACTGACCTGCCTGAGGGTGGGAAGGCC
>NW_010257854.1:0-3436 GCF_000690775.1 Eurypyga helias
CTCAACCTGCGCAGGGCATCCCCCAAACCCTCCCTTCCAAGGCCATGGGAGATGGCACAGAGGGGCCTGGGAGCGTTACAGGGCAGGAGCATGCTGAGGGTGGTGGGTCTGCGGCGAAGGACCACATTCACCGGCTGCTGAGGCGCACGTAGCCTCAGGTTCACCCACCACCTCACCTCCATCCCGCAGAGCACAGACGGACCCCAAACAGCCGAACCCCGGGAAAAGAATGGCAGGCATCGTGCTGTGCTTCCCGACACCTCCACCACGGGAAGGCCAGCAACCAGGGACCTTCTGGGACAGGCTGTCTCATTGCATTTCATTACTCACTGCCCTCCCCGGCTGCCCGCAGCCCCTTGGGCTCAGCAGCTGTCCTGCTCTCAAACCAGATGCATGAAATCTGCTCTTGCAGCCCTTTTTTCAGGTCACCCTGCCCACGCTCTTGCACAAGATGAAATATTTCCCTTGTGCCCTGGAGCCAGCGAGGAGGGATGGTGTGTTCCTGGCCCTCCCCGAGGATGTCCCTTCCCCCAGTGACCCAACACAGGGCCCCACAGCTGTGACAAGACAGTGAGTCCCTTTGCCACCTTGGTGCCAGACCATCCTGGCAGGTTTCCTGTATGAAGAATTAAGATTTCTTGTTCAGAAACCTTACCAGGCACCTCTGCTTTTGGGAAAAGCTTGGGAAAGGGAAAGCTCTGCAGGGAAAAAGTACTGGCTGATGATGGAGATGAGGACACCAGAAAAGCCCAAAGTGCCCGCTCCCATCCCAGGCTGGGTTTACCAGCGGGTGCCCGGCAGAGCCGTCTGTCGGCGGGGCTGGATGTGACGACTGCTGAGGGTGCTCCTGTCCATGCAGACAGGTTCACCCCTGGGATTTCGGTGCCTAGGTAGGGTCCCGAGGTGAGTGCTCCCACCTAGAGGAGTTTGGGGGTTTTTTCCGCTGCCTGAAGGCATCCTGAGACTGAAGACATCCTTATGAGATCCCTCCACGTGTAACTGTGGTCAGACCTATGGTAGATCCAGTTGTCTGGCTGCAGCAGGCTGCAGAGCTCAGGGTGGTGGAGCAAGCTCTGTCCCCAGCATGGGGACAGGTATCGTTTCCTAATCATCCTTTAGGGATGGAGACTGCTTAGGGGAATGCTACCAGGAACAAGTGACCCAGCAGCCAGCATTTAAAGGTCCGAACTGGATGCTGCTCCCAACCCAGTTTCTCCTAACTACACCTTCCTCCAGGAACACAGCTCAGGACCTTCCAGAAGCCAGGGCTGGAGGTGAAAAGACAGAGACAACCAGCAAGTCCCATAACTGCATCTTTGCCAGACACTGTAAAGTTTGTTTAAAGTTGCTCCTTGATGTCTTTGGGATTCTGTCTTGTTCTTCCCCTGGAAATAATTAGTATATTGTTCTCTAGGGGCCATCTCCATACCCACAAGTGACTGCATCTCCTCTGCTCTTGGTCTTAAGACGTCATGGGCCCAGATGGAGACCTGTTCTGCTTTACTGCACATCATTTGCACTGGCAGAGGTGCTGTGAGAGGTATTTCAAATAATGGCAGTTTTTAAGGACAGGACTCTGCCAGCAAGTTAAGAACTGGACTTAGACAAGAAGGTCTGGTGGGACACAGGGAAGCTTTTCCGCACACAGGAGAAAGTCCAGGGCTGCATCTACACTCCCTGCCAGAGCAGCTGACCATGTCCCAGCCATGTAGCTCTGTACTGAGGAGGACCTGGCCCAGGAGATCCCTCCTGATTTCCTATGCATCCACCCAGCAACCAAAAGCATGAGGACTTCTGATTTTAAGATCAGGACCTTGCCTCTGCCCGTGACTGATGAAGCTGGTGGTCTGGTGGGTGCTGGCAGGGTGGGTGGTGCACCAGTTGCTCTGCTTGGCCCAGATGCTCTCTCGGTGGCCACAGTACCACACAGAGGGTAGCATTTGGTGGCACTGAAGTGACACGGAGCCCACTGCCATCTTAAATACATCTGAGCCAAGGCCCTGTGTCCTGCTCTAAGCCGAGGTGCTCCAGTGGCTCTTATCCACAATCTCCATCATCTGGGGAGCCAGGCTGTTCTTGCTCCTGCCCATCCTGAGCACATTCATGCCACACGCCCACCGTATCCCTAAACATGGTCCATGAGGGACTGATATCTGCAAGGGCCAGCCCTGCTCCCAGCTATGGTCAGCACTTGCCCAGAGGCAAGTAATCTGGGTCCTGCTTCCGACCCTGACACCTCTGCAAGGTGGGTCTCACTCTGCTGAGTGCTTCCCCACCTCTCCCAAGGGGCGTGAAGAGGGTTAGGAAATGGGGTGGGGGACAACCTTTCCTGTTTTGTAGGTATGGAAATTAAATTAGGGGACTAGCTTTGGGAGGAAATGTAATGAGAAGGCTGGGCTAGCTCTGAGTTCACCAGGAGAAATCCTGGGCAAAGGAAGGGGTTAACTAGCAGGATAAGCTGGAGGAGGTCAGATGAAGGAGGAAGGTAGAAGGAGCTCCCCTTGGGGCCTCAGAGCCAGGCACTGTGGGAATCTGCTCCCATGCTGGGATCTGGTGATGGAGGGCATTGGAAGGGGACTGGAAGGCCTCAGTGACGCCCTGACCTCAGAGAGGAGTGGTGGTATCAGCCCTCTGCAGAGCTGCCCACCCGCAGCACCTGGCTGTGGTCCCCCATGTCTGGCTATGGGCAGCCAGCTTGCAGCACCATTGTGGTATTTTTGATTATTTTTGGTTTCTCAGCTATTTTACCAACAAAAAGTAATGTGTGTGTGGGCGACAATAAGGTTAAACCCAGCTAACACCATCACTGCTGCATCATCCACAGCCTTACAAGACTGGCTTTATTCTATTTAAGCCAGATGACAGCTATTGCCGTAAAATCTCTGTGCAGACACAGTTTATATCTCCATCGTAAAAATGATTGAGAGCAGTCAATCATTGTAAAAAAGGCTCATTTTCCTGCTCCCCTGCCCCAGCTGTGGGAACACAGCAGCGAGGGCTGTGCCCAGGGACTGAAACCCCAACGCCTGATCCCTTCCTCAACGTTTTGCTCCAGGTGCCCTCATCCCTGAGGACCTCCTGGCCCTGCTCGCCGGACAAGAGGGTTCCCATCGTTCACGGGGGCTCGACAGGCAGGATTTAACCTCCCCCTCTCCAGAAATGCTTCCCTGTTCTACCCGCTTGCCAGCGCGCTGCTCCCTGGGGCGGGCTGCGGTGTGTCCCTCCCCAACCTCTCCGGGCTGTGATTGTGCAGGTGGCCACACAGGGGTGCCAGAGGCTGGCTGTCTGCGGCCATCCCTCCCTCTGCCAGGCTCCAAACCCCGGGCAGGCAGCCCTCTCCTGCCGCTGCAGCCCGACACACCGCCCTCCCAGGAGCCTGGTCCATCACCCCGCGCGCGGCGGACCCCCCGGGACCTGCCAGCTGTGACAGCGGCTC
>NW_010257855.1:0-4665 GCF_000690775.1 Eurypyga helias
ATGGGAAAGACTCCACACTGGAGCAAGGGAAGAGTTGTGAGAAGTCCTCCCTGTGAGCGGCAGAGGCAACGTGTGATGAACCAACCACAATCTCCCTTCCCCATCCCCCTGTGCCGCTCACGGGGAGGAGGTAAAGAAAGCAGGAGTGAATTTAAGCTCAGGAAGAAGGGAGGGGTTGGGGGAAGGTGGTTTAGGATTTGGTTTTAGTTCTCTTTTTACTCGGATTCTGATTGGTGATAAATTAAATTAATTTTTCCCCCAAACTGAGTCTGTTTTGCCCGTGACAGTAATTGCTGGATCATCTCTCCCTGTCCTTGAGCTGAGAGTCTTTCATCATATTTTCTCCCCCCTGCCCAGCTGAGGAGGGGAGTGATGGAGCAGCTTTGGTGGGCACCTGGCCCCCAGCCAGGCTTACCCCCCAACAGCCCCATATCCAGTTCCCTAACACTGCGTATGCGGTCTGGAGCTACTGCTCAGTCTTCATGGGATGTTCAGAATCAAATTGTCTGTACTTTAAGGTATGACACAGGATCTCAAGTTATTCTGCATCACATACATTTTGTGAAGTTACTTGAAATTTCATTTTCTTCCTTCCAAGCAATCTTAGCATGTGACTAAACTGAGCCAAGTAACAGCTGAGTAGTGGAGGGTAGCAAAAGTACAAGGGAAGCAGAAGATGATCATCTCTATAGTATTAGGGTTGTCCCCATGGTTTGTGTTTTGGTCAACAGTATAAAGAGAGTATGTGTACAGCTGACATATGAATATTGGTTGTGAGCACAGGAGTTTCTTTACCAGCTCCAGGCTGATCTGTGAGGAATAGATGTCTGCAGCTTCTACCTGATGCGGTGTAATCCATTACCAGGAGGTCTGGTGCCTCTGTAATCTCCTGTCAATAGATGTTTGTAACTTATGATCTTTCTTCTAAGTATATATGGTCTATATCTCCATCTGCTTGTTGAAATCATATGAGGATCTTGTCTGATCAGTTCTGACCTTTGGTGACACCTGTGCCTTTTATCTGTTGTACCAAAGAGATACTTGTTATGGGAATGTTCTTCTAGCCCAAGTTAGGAACTTATTTTAGCTTCTGAATGCATGGCCTGTCATACAGCAGGTCAGACAAGGTAATTTGCTGTTCCTTCCTTGCTCTGGATGCCATAAAGTCTGTTCACTGTGTCAACAGACTTGACAGGCCTCTTCCCTGAAATTACTTGGAGTATCCCCATTACCTCCTGTGTTTCTCTTCTCTGCTGTGAAGGGTATCTCTCTGCATCATGGAAATGGCTCAGGCTCAGCAGAGACATTTCTTCCCTTCTGTCATCGAATGCCTCTGCAGGAGTATCCTTGACTGCTCTCGTTTTCTCTACTTCTGTATTACCTCCTTTTTCCCCAGCTGTGGCAGATTCTAAGCCCAAGTGATCATGCTTTCATCATACTTTCTTTTCACTGAGTCTCTGCTCAGTCTGTCTGTAACCAACTTCAGGCTCATTCTTGGCAAGAGAAGTCATGGGCTTTCATCTGAATCACACTTGCACGGATGCAGCTTCCTCAAAAGTCAGGGGAAACAAAGTTGGTTTTGCAGCATGCTGCATGGAGACAAGGCCCACGTGTGCTGATGAGCTTGCAGCGATGTGCAGGGTGTGATTAGCGAGTCCACCTGCTAGCCCATAGTTCAGGAACCATCAGTGCTGTGCCAGCAGCTTCCTGATGGATGCACTGAACCACAAAGTTGATGCTTTGTGAAATATAATCTCAGTTTTGTACCTATAGAGATGCTGATTTGGAGGATTCACAGAATTTATTCTTCCTAAAGATTGACTGTTGAGAGGGTAACATTCCATGAGAAAAACAATTATTCCAAAATGGTGTATCTTAGAGGCAGTAAAATGGTTGGGGACAGTCCGGACTGTGTACGCACCATCACTGTGTGTGCTATCATTTTACTTTCAAATGTTTAAGCTAAGCCTACAATTAACCTTTAACTCTGAACTTCCTGGCCTCTAAATACTCACTATTTTTAGGAAATTTGACCCATAACTTTGCAGAACAGATCAGGAATTGATCAGTTAGGAAAGATTTTTATGTGGTTTGGTTTTAGAGTGGAGTGGTGTGGTGGGACTCCATGTAAACTGCAGCATGTCATACACATCCAGCCCAGGGAGGAGCAGAGGGTGTAGTTGTCTTGCACAAATTACACTTGTGGTTTCTGCTATCTCATGTCAGCTTGCTCGTTTTACAGTGCAGTTTGGCTGACTGTCCTTATCCCTGTTGAACTTTGCCTCTTTCACTTACCCTCTAGGTGAATTCTCTAGGGAAATTCCCCCTTCCCCTCATTCTTTCAGTGGGCACAAGAAGAGAAAGGACAAATCTCTGTTGACACCTCTCTGACAGATCATATTTTAAAAAACTGCTGCATGTTTTTTGATCACATTACTGAGAAAATAAATCTTTGTCTCTCTTCTAATTTACAGCTCTCAGAGAAAGATAAGCCCTATGTAGATATCCAGGGACTGACAGCCTCCACCATGGAAATCCTGCTAGACTTTGTATACACAGAAACTGTTCATGTGACAGTAGAAAATGTCCAAGAATTGCTCCCAGCAGCATGTCTGCTTCAGCTGAAAGGTAACTGCCAAGTATCAGTGCAAATTGCACAATTGCTGCTGCTGCTTAGAGACTTTTTTTTCTGGCATCCTATAAATGGAAGAGAGATTGTGGGAAGCATGATACTTATAAGTACTTATGTCAAAATTCTTCTATTGTCTTGTGTCCTATGGTCTCATTGCTAGAGGAACTGACTTGGGTGGAAAAAAAGATGATAGAACAGGTTGTTGTTTCAATCTTTGAGCTACTGTATTTCTGCGTGAGAATTCCCAAGAGGAATTGCAAGCTATACAGCACATAAATATTACACATCAGTCAACTTATAACAATAAACAAATCTTAGATGTCATCTGACCTGCCATCATAGTATGACTGGGTCATTAACAAACTGGTTGATGTCATTGCACGTGCACCTACAGAGCTACCCCAGGCAATTTTCCCAGATCCCTGGCAATTATCAAAAAGGTACTGGGGAAAACCTATAAACCTGGTAGCCATTCCACTAGCATATACATTTTTTGCTTGTAATCCATGAAGCTGAGTACAACTCACATTTGAGTCATTTCCTGGTATCAGATTTATTTAATTTTTCATTTAAATAGAAGAGTCCGAGCTCAAACACGTGGTCTACTGCTTAATGTTTTGACGTCCCTCCAAAGAAATATTTGCATGTGTGTGTTTCTGTAGTATTGTAACCTTGTTATTTGAGTTGGATTTTCATTATTGCTTAGAACTTTTTTTCTGAAGCCCTTTCTAAAGCAGTGGATTGACAGTAAGCATGTAGTGCTCATTCACCCCTCCAATTTTCCGTAGGTGTGAAACAAGCTTGCTGTGAGTTTCTAGAAAGCCAGCTGGATCCATCAAATTGTTTGGGCATTCGGGATTTTGCTGAGACACACAATTGTGTTGATCTAATGCAAGCTGCAGAGGTCTTCAGCCAGAAACATTTTCCAGAGGTGGTTCAGCATGAAGAGTTTATCCTCTTAAATCAAGAAGAGGTTGAAAAGCTCATCAAGTGTGATGAAATTCAGGTAAAACCTGAAAAGTACCGTTACTGTGCAAAGCGTTGAAGTGAAAGATTGAAACCAGTTAGAAATTAGTCCATACTCCTAGGATGAACTTCTCACACAGTTCCTGAATTTGAAATTTAATTTCCAAGAAGCTGCTTCTAATTTTTTAGCCATGTAATCTGAAACTGATGAGTAACATGTAGCTTCTGAGTAAGAATTTGTTGTCACACAAGTGTTTCTTGCAAGTAAGACAATCACAGTTAGTTACCTCTGCAGAGTTCTTATTCCCTTGTCTCCTACTTTCCCTGGAGAAGCTTTCGGAGGTTACGAAGACAAGTTGTCTCAATGCCTACATTTCACAAATATCCCCAAGACTTTAACTTCTATTTGTAGACCTTTGCATGCTACTCAGCAGCAGAAGGAATGCATGTGTTATCCCAGGCATTTGGCTGTCCTCTACTTTTACAAGCAGCAGGATGCATGATGGTGCAGGGTAGTCTGACTCTTCAGGGAGTTATAGGTAGATTTAGTTCCTTTAAGCTTGGTTTCTGGATGATTTACTATTTGGTTTCAATGATTTGGCTGTCAAATACTTTTTTCCAAATTTTCTATGAATAAGCTGAACATTAATTGGTAATGGAAAGGAGACTTGATCTTTTTTTATTCAGATGGACTTTGTTGAGAGTTGGTGTTGGCTTCTCTAGTTCTAAAAGAAGTGACTGAAGCAATCACTATTCAGAGTTCCCAGTAACATAGAAGCAAACCAGTTGTAAGTGATATCTTTGGAATTCCTGAAAAGCCAATATAGGGTTGTCCAGAGGAGGGTTCTTGATGCATGCCTTGAAAGTGGCCTTCAGCCAAGCTGACATCCTCTTGTTAATAAGCCTGCTTGAGAAAGAGCATGCAGGATAGCGGTGACGGACCCGTCACAGGCCAAGATCAGGGGTGGAGAAGGGCTGAGTGTGTTTGGTGTTTAAAGCTGCAGCTTTACCTCTGTGAGGGTTTGAGGTTCTGAGGGTTGTGGCGAGAATCATAGAATCATAGAATG
>NW_010257856.1:0-20770 GCF_000690775.1 Eurypyga helias
GCTCTCACTGAAGCTGCAAAGCTCGGTGCTAGCTGGCAGCCCCCCCAAAAGGGCTCAGCACAGCCAGCTCTGCCAGGGCTCACTGCGACCGCCCGGGCACACACAGCGGGATCCACACCTACCCAGGCAGGAGGAGAGGCGGAACAAACGCTTCTCCACTCCAGGAATCCCTGTGCTACACCGGGTGATGGAGGCTGGCTCTACTGCAGACAGACACGTGCAAGGTCTGTAGCAGAGTAGGCAGCTGCACCTTCCTCCTGAACAGCCTGACAGCTCTGAAGTGCCAGTGGCACAGTTAGAAGTCATCCTTATTAGTGGGAAGAAAAGTACTACGGATATACCTCAGGCTAAGAGGTGGATCTCTCATTTGAGGCAAGGACGTGAAAACAACAAAAATCAGAGAACAGCTTTTCTTACTAATGTGTCCTTGCTGCCATAGGATGAAGTGTTTCAGTGTCAGTCACAACCAATATTCCCCGAGGAACGATCACATTGCAGCTGGCATTTGCCAGTTGTAGGAAGAGCAGCCTGGAGGGCAGCATGCAGAGCGGGCATTGGGCTCAGGTGCAGGTCTCCACCTCTGGGAAGAAATTCCCCGGCACCTGCAACACAGCATTTCTTCTAAACACGGCAGGCTGTTCTGTAACATCACTAAGACTAGGTGGCACAAAATTCACTTGTATTTCCTCCTTCAGTTCTTTTTAAAAGCTGGGCTACTTCAGACGAAGAAAAGCCATTGTTTAAAAGATGGGTAATTACCCATTAACATTTTTCCTGCCTTAGCATATTAATATTTTTTCATGTCTCCTTTGGAACTGCAAACAGGCAGCGTTCAAAAAGAACAGTGTGAAAACACAGACCGCACAATTGCACATCAGGTCACTCCTCGTGCAGCCACAAGCATGCTGGATGGAAGGAGCCTCTGGAAGCCCATATCCATCTTTTCTTAGGACATGCTCTAGTCATCTTACCATCTCTGTAGTCCCTATTGGACCCCATGCCTCTTGACCTGCGGGCAGGGGTGGGGGGGAAACCAGACACAGCACTCCAACTGCAGCCTCCCCAGTAACCAAGCAGAGGGGCATTATGGCTTCCCACTCTGCTGGCCGTGACCTTCTCAGTGTAGCCTAGTAGAGGGTTTGCCTTATTTGCAACCAGGGTGCATTGTTGGATTGTTTGCAGCTTTCATATCTACTGGCATCTTTTGGCACCCACGGTAATACCCATGTTCATATCGGCTGGGGGACGAACCCACCCACACCACCCCCTCCTGCCTACAAGTCACCCCATCACTCCCTGTCCTGTACCAATGCAAGCGGTTGGTCTGGCCAAGGTGCAGACCATTTTGATTTTGGTTACAGAACTCTTGAATCCCAAGTTGATACGTTCTCCACTGGTTGTTGTTACCCTTCATTTGAGCACTGCTTCATCCCCCTTTATTACACTTGTGCACTTTCATAGAATCATAGAATCACTAGGTTGGAAAAGACCTTAGAGATCATCCAGTCCAACCGTATCTGTCCGCCACTAAACCATATCTCTCAGCACCTCAAGCTTCATGTTGGCCTCATCACCAGGTTTATCCCTCTGGATTTTGTTTCTTCCATTTGCCATGCCAGTTGCTCCCTCTAATCAAGTGGCATCAATCCACTGGGGGAAGGCACTCGGTGTCTTCACCAGCCTGCTGATGAAAATGTTGAGCGACATGGACCCCGGCATCGAGTTCCAAGTACTCTGCTCACTACTTGGTGCCAGCTGGATGTCAGCCCTTTGATCTTCTGGAGTCCAGCCAAAGGTGATCCCATCAGTTTTCAACCCACCTAACAATCTGTTCCACCAGGTTGTGTCTGAAGCACCAGAAAGGCCATTTCCCACTGGCAGAATCTGGCAGCTTTGAATCTTTCCTGCACTGGTGAGGATTAAAATATGCAGAAGGAAGGACATGCCATGATCTCTCTGAATTCAATTTTTAAAGTCCAAAACAATCTCAGACCTAGGATTGCAGAGGTCAACGTTAAACTGCACCGTGGATTTATCAGCACGAGAACAGCAGTCTGCATGGCCTTTAGCTCACGGAAAAAGGATGATGTTGTTCGTAGATGAAATCAAGATCCAACAGAAATTCAGGTGCATTTTAGGCACAACTTGCAAGAATTGAGTTGAGTAATTCCCAAAGTCAGCGACTGCCATTTAAGCTTCGCTTCCAAAACCAAAGAGCATCTCTTTACTGTGGCCTCATTAACAGTTAACAAGGCCACGCTTTCAGGAAGATCTCAGCACTCGTAGGAAGAGGTTTTGTCACTTTCAGAGAAGCCTCTCCAAAGAGTAACTATCATGCAATCCAAACCTGAAGTAACAAGTGGTAGCAAAACCACATCGATTGACTCCAGTGAGAACTGGGTGTTCAGATGAAGAGATTACCATTGTGGGTGTACGTACACAAATTAGCAATTAGGGGTAATTGCTTTCAGCTGCATTTGGCTGTTTTTTTTAAAAACTGACTTGTAATTAACGCTAATTTAAGGACAGATGAAAGCCCATGTTGGTGCCGAGAGGAGACACGCCTAACAGAAAACGGCTACCTCAAACACAACTCCGGTGGTGTCAGCTAGAGTATTTCTGCCGTGTTCTCAAACCAAAATTACAACAGCTTTAATCTCGGTGTCTTCTCAGGCACTTCCTACCCATTAATCTTTCCCTTTGCCCATGGTCAGATCCTCAACAAAGGTACAAGAGAGGAAGAAACTCCCTGTGCTTCCCACTGCCGTGCACCACAGCAGTCAGGCCCCGACCCGGCCGTGCTGGCAGCAGCCACACAACCGCACTCGGAGCGGAAGCCTGTGCACCGCGGTGCCCTGCGATGCACGCTCTTCTGCCGCTACACGGAAACAGATAAACATATCCAGACCCCAGATTAAACGGAGTTTGCTGGAAGATTTCCTGGCCATTTCACATAATCTGCCCTGACAACATTTCCTGCCTTGAAATAAAAAACACCCAGCTCCGGGCAGCCCTGGTTGCGTGCCACTGGGTATCCCCACGTGAGGTGAGCCCGTGCACGGCTGTACCACGTGCAGGGCAGCCATTCAGTCAGTCGTGCCTAGTTGAACCTCCAGTTGTCTTACCAAACCAGGGAAGTTTGGGGCAATGGCGGGGGCAGAAGCTACGTGGCCATTACAGAAGCGTGGCTCTGTGGCTCTCCTGGGGTCAGTGAGGAGGTGCACAGGTGCCTGGTCAGCACTTTAGCCAAAGGCACGTCCATCTCACGAGTACCCTCCCCAACTTAAAATATGAAGCACTTTGAAGCAGTATCATCAAAAGTTAACCTACTCCGATACTCTATCCTGCAAAAGCGCACGCCTGTTACAGGCTTAAACGCATCAGGCTTGTAGACTTACTCTAAAGAAATGTGCGGTCAGCACCTGGCTCACCAAGCTCTGAAAGCTTCATGCAGGGTGGTTTAGCGTGTGCTTTTCTGGACAGTGATAAGGCTGGATCAGAACAAAATGTCCATCTGACCTAGAATCTCATCTGCTGATGGCACATGTTTCTCAATAGGCAAGACAGAGGACAACAGGAACCATTTCTCAGTTGAGCTTCAGATTATCAAGCACCAAGCAAGTCGAAAAGCCCAAACCCGGAGTCAGTGATGCATCTGTCCTACGTGGCCAAGGCAGGCCCATTTCTCTTAACTGTGTTCCTTCAAGTTTTTTCTTTTCCTCAGTCTAACCAGCATTTTTTATTCGGACAAATGGGCAGCCTTCAGCAAGAGAGAAACACGCCCCTGGACCCACCGGAGCATTTCGCAAGTGCTGCAGCCCCACTTCACTGAGCAGACGCTGAGGTTCCCCGCGGGGGCCGGAGCTGGGACTCGGGTTAATTGCCCAGTTTCCTGCACCATTCCAACACACCTCTGGGTTCACCACACGTCACCTTCACTAGTGGAGCTGAGCAGATTTAGGTCCCCGCAGTACAAACGCTTGTGTATTGTTCATATGGCTTCCTGAAAAAACAGGGTCTAATAATTGGTGTTCTGGAGCCCCAACCAGGCACCTACATTCTTCAGACAGTGGAAAAGCTCAGCAATCTCACTTGATCTCTTATTTCCTCTAATGCTTATGTCGACAGTCGCAAGTTGAGGAATCTTATTAATAAAGGCTAGTCTCTTAGAGTCACTCCGAGGGGCTCAGACTCAAACCAGAACTCAGTCATTCTTACCACCAAAACTTCACAGCAAACAGAGTTTTCACTTTAAACAAGATTTGCAACACATTACTCAGACATTTTGATGTTTTTGGGAGCAGAGGAAGTCCCCACTTGTGACTGTGATTTTCAGTTTAGCCCTGGGTAAAACATTTAAACTTTTCACACTCCTTCTATTCTACTGATTTCCCTTACCTGTTACACACCATTAACATAGCTCCCTTTTGGTGCTTCCTTGCCCTCCCCCACAACATTTGGAAAAATGCTGATAAGCTGTAGCCATGCTTGGACTCCACCGCCTCAGTCCCCGGGGTCCCCGGAGCTGGAGAAGGCAGAGAAAGGCGTCCTGTGCCGCAGCTGAGCAGGGGTGCAGGAAAACAGGAACTTCCCTTTAGGGATCGGCTGCAGAGAATTACCTGGTTGCTTAGAAACACAAGATTAACTACAGCTCAGTTTTCCCCTTCCTTCGCACACGCACTTAAGAAGAGGCGGTAAATCGGCTACTCGGGAGACCAGGGAGGCCCATCTGCAGGGTCACCCCAACAGGTCAAGCAGCAGGCAGGGGGAAGGACAAAGTTTCTGCTCCCCTTCCCAGGCTGCCTGAGTTCCCTTTGGTTTGCAAGGACAAGCTCCTCCTCACCGAGTTTCAGCCACCAGACGGAGAGTCGATCACACAGCTGAATCGCTTGTGCTGGGATTTGGGCTCTGATGGCAATCAGTTGAGAGAATGCAGCTAGGGCAAAGGAAATCAGCACCCGACATGAAAGAGCAGCTGATATTTAAAGCAGATGATACTTAAGCCAAAATTATATTAATTTCTGTGCCTCTTTGCAGCATTTTCTACATGAGCTGCCAAAGCATCGGTGATTGGCAGCAATAAACACGCTTGCTGCCTGTTGGCATCTCCCACACCTCAATAAGTCGGAAAGTGATTAGAGACAGAGACCCAAGTACTGCTTTGTTTAACCATCCCAACGTTAACATGGAAGTAGGAAAAAATTATCTAGATAAAACAGATGTGAACTTAATCTCGCACAGTTTACGGTCAAACCAGTTTAACACGAAAAAGCACCGTCACTAATGCAAACATGAGAGCATAGCCCACAGTGTGTGCTCAAGAGCTTTAATGAATTCTCTGCAAGAAGAATGTTCCCCAAGCCTGACGTAACAGGTCAAAGGGTGGATGAACTGAGACCTGCCCATAAAGTAACAGAATTCGGAGAAAGATACGGGAAAGCGTACCTAATTTAGATGATTTCACATTCAATACATCAGCTCTCAGACACAGGGCGGAAGGCATACGCTACGTAGTATGTACCTAATAACCCTGTGGACAAGAGCCAGCGGTGTGGTTATCATTATGTTGGATAGTTATTACAAGCTGCGGGTTAATTATTAGCAGAGCTTAAAATCAAAGGGAGTTGGATCCAGACTGCATAGCTATACATACACACATCATACAAAAAGGTACTACCCTGAAGCACTTCCAGTCTCTTTCCAGACAAGCCCGACATAGTTTAGATGTGTATAAGGTGGCACAGCACTCTGAGGTAGAAGTGACAGGTAGACCAAAGCCAGGCAGCTCTTCAGAAGAGTTGTTAGCACCCACGTGAAGGGGATTGCGGGGGCTTTTCCACTGGTTTTTGGTTTTGTTTCAGTTTTGTCTTTGTAATGTCACTTCAGTGGTTGTTTAAAAACAGTTAACAACACTAGAACAAGGTTAACATTTTGAGCATTATTTAAGTTCTGCACTCAAAAATTCACTCTTTGACCTGGGAACGATTTTTTTTCAGAGAAGGACGAGAGTTGCCTTCTGCTCCATGCTTGCGTGCTTTGCTGTGAAAGCAATTAGCTCTGCAGGGACAGGTGTGCAACCATCAGAGCTGTGATTTTGTTGAAGTTATTTAATGATACCTGATTATTTCAGGCTGGTGGGATGGGAAGAGGAGGACAAGGGAACAAAGTAAGAACACAGAAAAAAGAACAAAAATTGAGATCACTTGACAACTATTTTAGATCAACAGGAACTGAGATTTGGTAGAGTCATTTGGTCTTTTCCACAGGAAAATGGTCTTTTGGCACAAATGGATCTCTTCCAAGTAAGTCAGAGCACCCTGCCTCGCTCCAGAGATGAACATCCCAGCCATACCCAGGGTTTTTTTCAGTCAGTTGTCCCTGACTGACTCAATTCTAACAAACACGGTTTTACCTGTACATAAGCACTTTATATTCAATCAGCATTGGGAAAGAAAACAAGGAATGTGGGTAAGCAGATGAGGCTGAATTCAGAATACGCAGTGGGAGGGTGGAATCAGCTTTCACAGGTAACATTATGGTCTTCGACCAGGACGGTGCAGATGTGCAAACCTGGAGGTTTCTAACGCACACACGGTGAGCAACTAATAGATCCAATCGTTGCAATTAATAGAAGGATCGCTCTTTTATAAGCGCCATGGGAGAAAAGGGAAGGAGTTTACACCAGCAAAATGAAGTGAGACTGAGTAGCCATACTGCTTAACAAGGTGGCACTTACATAGACAGAAGGAGGCTCAGAACACTCTGCTCTTTTATTTGCCCTGGTACCGTGCGGCGCATGAACACCGGCTGACGTGGCCGAGGGCTCCCCGTGAGCGAGCAGGGCAACCTGCCTTTGGCAGAGAAGGATCAGTGTTTCCTGACTCTCTCAAAAGGAAATCGGGGCGACCTCTGCCTCCCCCGCCACCGCTCCTGCCATCCCGGTAGCAGTAGGGCTTACACTGTAGAGTGCAGCGTTTACATTGCTGGCCCCAAACCTTTTTCTATGCCTGCAGAGTCACATTCTCTCAGAGCAAAGGAGAGTCCTTTCCCAGCCTGGCATTCAGCATTTCACGTTCTCACGTACTGCAGACAACCACTGAAGATGGGGAAAAAAATCACATCTCCAGAGGAAGTCCACATGATTAGCTTAGGGGATCCAACTTCCAGGCCGCTCGGGCTGAAGAGAGAGAAATGCCACCCATTATGACAAAACTGTGAAGGGAGTCCCAGAGGTCTCACGAGACAGGACAGCTAGGTCCAAAATTGCCTCCAGCCACTGCAAAGTGCCACGACACAAGGTGTTTGTCATTAAGAGTCACAGCTATGAGAAACGCATGGCTTCAACGAGGGTGAAGTCAACATGAGGGACCTTCCAGGCGTGTAATGCCAGCAGTTACCGTGACTGCAGATATGAGTGGACTGTACTTCCACCAAGGAAACATTTGCCAAAATGGTTTCCCAGCGAGCAGTCCAAGCAACCTCCCTACTGCTTCCACCAGCACTCTCCCAAATGTGGCTCTTCCATTAGCAAACCGAACCTTGCTTTCACAAATTAAAGAACAGGAAAGGTGATATCAATGCTACGTCTACTCCCGGGATCCCAGCCTAGCAAGGGCTTGGGAAACACTCGGGCATCTCCCAGCTTTTGCTCATGCCCCTCCCTGGAGCACCCCTCAAGTGCTTCCCATGCATAAATAAACTCAGGGAGGATGAACTTCAAATAGGCCTCGCCCTACACAGTCAAATAAGCTAGGGAAAATGTATGTATGATTTGTAATACTTACATTTCAAGCCATGACACTTCTTGTTTTGATACATTATACATGCTGGAGTTACTAACAAGCCTGCACACCGGATAGATGCATTGCTTTTTACGATGAATCACTGCTGGGTGACGTTTTTCAGGGACCAGGCAGGCCCCAGAAAACTCAGGTTATGGCAGCATAGCTCAACAGTGTTGTTCTGCTCACAGTTTTTGTTTAATCCATCCATTTGCTATGACTTGAAAACAAAATTTGAAAACAAAAGTAACATCTGCAAGGCAATAAATACCCTTGATTTACACAAATTAACCTGGAATTTGTTTCACAGTTTGCAGTCTGGAAATATGATCACTAGCACTCGGCAAACTTCACTGATTTCTATTACTCAGATAAGCACACCACAAAAAAAAGTCTGAGGCGAGGTAGTAGCTTTTATTAGGCCAACAAACAGGAGTCGGAAAAACAACAAAGCAACTTATGAGCCAGCCTAATAAAAGACATTACCTCTCTCTGCAAACCTTGCCTTGCTTGTGTCATGGCAGCAACTTCACAAATATTTCTCATCCTAATAATTAAATTTTAAATTTTCCGACTTCCAGACTCAGTTTATAATTGACTTTTATAACTAAACAAGATTTTCATTGCAGAAGGGCAAAGAAACCATGGGAACACCGGTACTGGAAACAAAGCTTGCACGATTTTGCCAGCGTGGGCATTGGATCTCCGAGTTCCTTCACCCCCACATGCTGCAATCCCGGCATCCACGGAGAATCCCCAGCAGCAAAACGATGGGCCTTAGGACCAAATTACCTCCCAGCTGACACTGCCCGGAATTACCATCGCTAGAGTGGGTGGGACTATATCCCAAATAACTGATCCGAAAGATGAGTTGGCTCCCTCGTAGGCGTGCAGGATTCCTCGGGGACTCCTGGGAGATGGCAGCAGCAAACTCCTGAAGTGGCTGAAAGCCATTTTTCATTCCACATTCGCTGTCACAGCACTGAATTAGGACACCATTTTCTGTGAGGCGGGAGGAATAAGTGTAGGGATACCCAGGAGCGTTTAGGGAAGCAGAATTTTCCCTGGAGCATCCCTAAGTCTGGAGTGGACTAATAAACTGCTTCCAGGAACCAAGCACATTAAAGTATATAACCCTGTCTCATCAGCTGCACAGTAAACACTACACTCCCCCCACCCCGACATGTGGCCCTTTCTCAGCATCCTTGTTATTAAAATGAGCTCAGGCATCCCCAGTGAGCTTCGTGTTGAGACAGAAATGCAAGAAAATACTCATTAATTTCTTTCCTAGCCTATTTTTGTTTAGAGTTGCCACACAACTCCTCACTGCCTCAAGGCGACGACAAAAGCAAAAGCCAGAATTACACACGAATTAGCCTCAGCGCCACTGCTCCAGCAGGACAAGGCTCTGTGTTCAGCCTTTCCAGCTAAACCGCTCCTCTGCCTGCCTCTCCCGGCACAGCTTCCGACGCCAGCGGCTGTGACTGAGCCCAGCTCCACGTGTATGTATCCCAGTACAAAGCACACGCTTGGCCCGAGCGCCTGGACACAGAGGTCAGGGTCCTCTCCTCTGCCACCCCCACCGCTTGCTCCGCACCCGCCTCCGCTGCCAGGGCTTTGGCTGGCTTCAAACGAACCACCAACAGCTGGGAGCTTGTCTCCAGGAAAACGCCAGCAGAGTAATCACCTCTGGAAAAAAGCATCCTTAATTCAGTTTAAACATAAACAGCTACAGTAGAGCCACTGTCATTCTGCAGAGGATCCGTCACACTGGCATCCGGAGTGGCTTAGTGAACTGACTTTCTGGAAAGGTAATTTGGATTAACTTTTGAGTGTACTCATGTAGACGCGCTTTACGTTATGCCTTAGCTACACCGTATCAAAGTGGCAGCGGCCAGGCTCATTGCTCCATGGTACTGTAAATAAATGGCAAATCTGTGTTTTAATAGTTTCAGGCAGGCAGCAGCTGTTGTTGCTGAATGCCCAGCAGATTGCTGTTGCTCTCAGGACTCTCATCAGGGAAGGTACCAAATAGCCTTAAGATATTATTGTCTGGCAACAAGCATTTTCTTTCTTAAACACTCCCTGAAAAAAAACCCACAAAGTTGTATGTTGCGAAGAGATGATGGAAAAGCTTTCCTGTTCCCCTGCTCTGGGCACTGGGCTGTCTAATTTTTATGTGAGGGGAAAATAAGACATTACAGGGACGTCTGAAAAAGCGTGTTAGAGAAATGGAAGGCAGGCTACAGAACTGAATGCATAATTCATGGCTTGTGAGAGCCTTGAGGCAAGACCTTTCGGACTTGCTAATTGCTTTGCTGAGAAGTAGGCCAGAAGCCATAGTAATGTCTCCTACACCTAGGCAAATACACGCATAAAGCTGTTGTAACATCCACCTAGGGACTTCCACATCACCCCTGCCGCACAGATGTGCTGCTGGCCCACCTGACAGCACGCCAACCAAGGACAAGTGCACACGATACCAGGCTGATCTGAGTCTCTGGATCTAATTCTGGTACGTATTTTTGCATATTCAGGTTTGAGATATAGTTACATAAACTGCCTGTGGCCATACTGTAGCCCTCGGAGGACCCTCCACGGGTGTTGAGAGCCTTGGTGTGCAACTCCGTGCACATGAGACAAGCAGAGACGAGCAGCTCCTCACGTGCTGTAGCCTCATTTAGCCCCACTTAGCTCAACAGCAAAAAATTCAGTGGGTGCAAGATCATATCCCAGTTGCAGGCAAGGATATTAATATGACGAGAAGGGAGGATGAAGGCAAGCGTAACAGCCTGTAGTTAGAGAGATCTGCGCATGTGCATAATTTGGTGGATCTAAGTCATGAACAAAGCATCAAAATATCTTTTAGCTTCCTATGCCTTAACCACCACCTCCTCCATGTCCCCAGCAAACACCCTTTGCTTTTCTCATCCCAGCAGGCAAAATCACAGGCTTTCATCTACCTACATGTTCAAGTCTCTCCTATTCACATTCTCTCATTTCGGCAAGTGCTATTCCAGCTCATTCTCTGATAATATCCTGCTGACCACTGCCAGCACTGCTGCTTCTACTTTGTTAGACCCCACCAGAAGGTAGCCTCAAGGAGCTCTGCTATTGCTGTTTCCAATTTGTTACTGAATCCAGTTAGAGTTATTCCCTGTGTGTGAAGAGAGATGGACTTGCCTCTAAAGCACAGGGATCAGTCGCCTTCCTGCTCCGCCAGCTTCTCCAGCTCTAGTCAACCCGGAGCAGTCTTCCTCCTGCTGTCCTGCTGCAACCATCTTCCCCTGCAGCGTCCTTAGAGAAGTCTAACCTCGCAACCGATACTCCACGTCCCTTGTCACAACACATCAGAAAGAATCTCTTTTGTAAGCCCTTTCCTCACCCCTGGGTATTATTTACTTATGTTACAAAATTACTGGAAAAACTCATTAATAAAATGTAGATCAATACCTTCCATAAATCAGCTTATCTCCATGAGGTTGCAGGATCTGTCCCTTAATTGTACTGTGCTAAGTCATACTATGTTCATGGATGAAATTTTTACAGCTAACATACTTATTTCCTTAAAGATGTTCCATCTATTTCTCAGGATCAGGAATATGAAAAAGCAGAAGGATATGAGAAAGAAAAAATAGGATGATTATACATCCCTGGATTTGATGGGTTTCATCTGGAAACCATCAGTACTGGTTTGTGAAACTCAGTAGTATGAATGAAGCTACCAGTTATATGATAGTGGAATAGAGTTTCGGAGCAAGTAAAACACCTTTTTTGTGATATTTCACATCACATTACAGTGAAGAGAAAACCTGCTTTGCAACACCTTCTGTATAAAAAACTTAACTATTAATCTGTAAATATAACAGGCTTCACAATGAAGGCAGAATAATTTAAAGAGCAGTTTGAAAGTACAGTGAAGCTGATGATTCCCAGACTTAGACCAGACTCAAAATGCCAATGCCTCGATCTGAGGGTAAGTAACTTCTAAGCTACTTCACAATCGAGAAGCAGCATGACTCAAACCGAGCTGCAACCCATTCAATGGGCAACTCTCACCTATACCATTCTAAGTCTACCTGTATCATTTTAACTCTGGAAATGTTACTGTCCTTCACACACTCTGTGATTCAGGTTTTCACATCTACAGGGGGCATAAAAGGCATCACAGTTTCCCTAAAACCTGGGATCTACAGCCCAAATAGGCAAATTGAAGCCAAAGCATGGGAAAGGGAAAGTGAGAACAACAAAAAAATGCCACCTAATCTTGTGAGTTCTACCTTTAATAAATTTTGATAGCCCCCACACTGGAAGTAAGGTAAATAAGCATTAGCAGCATCTACTGTTCAGTGTTGTTTTATTTTACTCTGTGACCTACCCATTTGGTTCAAGACAGAGAAGTCATTAAAAGCAGAATGCGTCCATTGCAATCTCAACACAAAGGGCACTCTTTCACTTCATACAAAGAATACTAGCACAGATGGTGAATCAACATTTTGCAGGAAAATCCATGTGCTTCCACATTAATGAGACACGGGTTATAAGAACACAGTATTATACGCTGTCGTCATTATGTCTGAAGTGATTTGTTGTTCAAGCTTAGGTGTCCAGATGGTACCAAAACCACTCCAAACTTTCTATAAGCACAAAGCTCTTACTATAATTAAAAAATGGTTTGAGAAAATATACTGTTTTCTCCAAATATTCCTGGTTCACTCTTAACTGCGGAACATGCCCTGTATTGTGCCACAGTGCTTTAACAAGGAGGATGTCTATGCACTAGAAAACCTCAAAAAGCAGAGCTGGGCAGCAGTAGCACAGGAAGGGGGGCTGTACAGGACCATCACACTCCCAAAGCACAGAAAAGATGGAACCGGGAAGCCAAGAGCTCCATGGTGCTTCCCGGGGGGGTACACCAGCGAGGTCTTCAGAAAAGGCCTGGTCTCCGGAAGTCACGTCCACAGACCTCCATCCAGGATGGCACTGCAGCAAAACTAGGGAACGACGTGAGCCAGTTCATAGGGTTAAAAATAGCTTAAACTAGGAGTGGTGGCTGGTTCTGATTCAGATCAGGCTTAACCCCCTCCCCCCATGATGGGGTTTACCCATATAGCAGCCAATGCAATTGGGCTTCACAACTAAGCCCCATTATTAACATACTTGCATTTCTGATAGGAGCCTCAAAAATCTTTGCGAAAAGCTTGCAGTGAAATAATTGCTTTCTTTTCACTTTCTTTTCACCCTAGCAGACTCCCATAGGCTTGACTGTATTTTTTCTCTTCCAAGTAAAGTACAGCTTCTCTTAAAAAGCTCACCTTTAAAAAAGCATCCTAGAAAACAGCAGGCTAAATTTGACATGTTTTTCCCTACGATTCAAAGCCAAGGAAGAGTTCTTCTGGAAGAAGGTGACACCTTTTCTACTCAAGCAGACTGAAAATCTGCTGCAGAAAACAATGGAGAGGAGCGGGGAGAAAGAAAAAGAAAGGAACAAACTGCTGGGAGAGTATGTGGGTGGCAAGATTCAGTCTTTAATCTGACAGTGTATGTCAGCACTTCTCCACAAAGATACCTATAAGGGATCTAGTTGTTTTCCTCTTTGCACTGCTATAGATTTGTACCATTTTCTAACGATACACCTTATTTTTAGGTTAGCTTCCTGACAGTCTCTTTGCATGATGTCCAAAAAGCTAACAGGTTAACAAAACAAGAAAAGCTGACGCCTTTCTTCATCAATGCACCTGCTTTTCTAAGTGCCTCCAACAAATTCATCTTGAAATTAAAAATCGTATCGTCAACCATGCAACAGACAATGTGGCCCAAGGAGAGATTTACAGACTGGTAACCAGGGAGCAGGCAGAGGAGGCGGCTGCTCAGCTGACGGATATAAATAGTAAAATCCTAGTCAACAGGATATTATTGTTCTTTGGGGTTCCCAAAGAAGCCTTAAGCAATGGATCAGCTCCCACGCACATGCTGATCGCAAGTCAGCGCCCATGTGCTGTGGGGAGAACCTACCCAGGGAAGACACAAGGCTATTTCAGGAGTTACCAGGCCTCAACACTTCCCATGCTCCAGCGGGAGGAAAGATTGAGAAAGTGGTGGGAAAGGGCTCAGCAAAACACCAGTCACCTATTCATCCTTTGCGTATCAATAACTCATCTCTACAAATCATGAGACTAAACAGCAATGCTTTCCTCTGCTCATGCCATGAAGCCAAGCCCTGATGGAGATCACCAGAAAAATACCAAAGAGCTTGAGAAAGCTGGAAAAGAAAACAAAGCAGAAAAGGAATCTTCCAGGAGAAGGTCTGAATGGCTTATTTATCAAGCTGTAACTCCACAAGACATCGGCTGCAACTGGCTTCAAGTCAAGGCAGCTTACATGCTCAGGTATCGCTGAGCTTCCCTTATAAACTGCATTTCAAGGTGAGGCAATTCATTGCCTCATTCCTCTGTGACCTTTACAAAAATGAGTAACAGAATCTGATTGCTCTCCTAATTCTGATTTTGTTTCTGTTAACTCTCTGACTTCCTTCTCTTGCAGAACATACCCTTATAATCACCCAGGGCAGGCAGATATCTTTAGGTCGAGCTCTCTATCCCGCCGAGCTCTTTCAGACCCATGCACATGGGAGACAGGGTTTCAGGACAGTGGATATAGCACCACTCTCTATTAAAATAACATTTGGATGATTCTGAGAACTGAAGAGTGTGATTTGACAGCAAGTTCAGCCTGGGATAAAATTTAGTCTGATTCATTTATGCATGCAAACAGAAAGCTTTTATTAGCATACATTCTTCAAAGAAAAAAAAATTACTGTTCCTGGAGCTGTTCACCATGAATGAAGCTTCTTAGAGCTTCTAATAGCAAGTTTTCTTCCTTCCCCAGCTCCACTTCACCTCCTTTCTAGCAACTCAAACCAAAGCAAACAAAACTCTTGGAACAAACTTAGTGAACTGAAAGCACAGTCAGGAGAAGCAGAGGCAGCAAAGCTGATTTGGATCTTGACTGAGAAAATTCCAAAGCACTTGCAGAAAAAAAAGGTTTTACCTGAAGATGATAAAACAGTAACTTAAAAAGATGATCAATATGAGACTTCATAAAAATACATCTCCACAAGTAGGGAGAAGTAGAAGAAAGCAGGTTGATTTCATTCCACAACTGTTTTGTTCTTCTTGCACTAAAAAAACCCTAAGCCAAGCCAAAAGGAAATCTGATTGCATTCAGCCTTCACACCAACTGGGGTGTGCTGGAGAGAACACCAACAAGCAAGCACCAGCAAAACCTGAAGGGAACCAAACCCCACCCAGTGGGATGAAAGATGGGCTCGTAGCTTCATATGAATTACCAAGTTGTAAAAATTTACAATAGACAAGGCAGCGTATATGTATTACAGTTCATGTGAATTGTTAGGTGACACTGTTAGCTTTTACTATCCGATGGGGAAAGAGAGAAAAAGAAGGTGTGAAGAGTGGAATTTGGTCAGGTATTTACAAAGGTCACCTTGGAAAGAGAAGACCAAAGTTCAAGGTCTGCTACACCAAAACTTCCCAAGTTCACACACAGAAAAATATGTCATTAAGCTGTCTGGATAACCTTGAAATAAATCTTTTGGCTTTCATGTGCCTTTGAACCTCAACCCTAACACAAGGATGTCACCTAGAGAAACACATCAAAACCGTAAGACACTCAAATACTAAAGAAAGAGAAATAAATTCCTGCTAGAATGTATTAAGAACACATTTCAACTTTAGTCAGGACAAAACCAAAGCCAAGACACAAAGCAGTGTGAAAGAAAGACTAAATCATCAATATTATCTGAGTATCAGGGCTCAAGCTTGAACCATCTCTGTACAACCACAGCTACTAAATGCTACTTGCACATCCAGAGCAGCCCCATCCTTCTGTAAGGATGCGGCGTGCAAGAACATACATGTATCGCAGGACCGGCAAGCCAAAAGGAAGTGGGCAGCCCACACCAATCCTTCTGTCACGTGGACGTCAAGTTAGCACATTAAGCTGTGTTTTCCATGCAGCTTCTGAGAGGCAGCCTGTGTTTAGACTCCAAAACTGATCATTACTGTGATAAATTAAATGAGCGGAAACTTTGGCTCATAGAGCCCGAACTGCAGCAGCTCCGCAGTCAGTCACTCTTCGTAAGTTTGGGTTCATTAGTGAAATGAGAATATAAGAGATGAAGTGAGCACTCACTTGATAATTAAGTGCTTGAATGACAAAGCTGTCTACTGGCTGGAGTGATGCAGCATAGGGGTCTCATCGGAGCTTGCTGTAGGCATCCAGACCACCTCTACAACCGACTTTCGTCATCAGACTCAGCACAGAAGTGAAAGGCTCAATGTGCATGAAAAAGAACTTGCCCTTGAGCCAGCTGTGGGGTAGATAATGAAAAAACCCTTAGACGTCCCCCCCAGATTAAAGGAAGACAAGGATTTGAAAAGTACCCACAACCTGACCAGCTGAAACAAAAACTGAATGTAACTGGCTGGGTTAATTAGTTTCAAAAGAGGCAGCTGGGGATCAGCTCTCCAGACCTCTGCGGCTACATCTAGATCCCTCAGCCCCCGTGGACGGCCCCTCTCGATGACACCTGGATGGGATGGAAAGCATGCGCTGCCCTGCTCCTGCAAACATGGGCTGCCACTTCCCAACTTCCGAGCAGTCACACCAGCGCGACCTCCAAGTCCTTAAATTAAAATAAACTCACGATGAGTGATACTGTCAGCTGCAGCATTACACACCAAGGATTTCATAGTGTCCTTAGCTGTATTAGCAACCAAAACATGGTGCTTCCTCCTGATACACAGTTTTTGAAAACAATTAAATCTCCCGTCTTCTTTGATCTTTCTGATAAACACAAAATGTTTGAAAGGCCAACACTGAATACATCAAAAGATTGTCTGCCTTCGAAAGAAGCAATGCAGCTTAGCCAGCAAATATTCATACTCTGTCTTCTTTCAGCCAAGGTCAATAATCAAACTAACTTCTGGAGGAAAGCTGAGCACAAGTTGTTTTTAACCAATATTAGGTGCCTTGAAAGTTTTTTTCTTTATAATGGACAGAAATGGAAAAATTCACTCAAGAGTCCCTAAAACTTCAAATCACTCCTTGTCCTGTATCCAGTGAGATAAAAAAAAATCCTGGGAGTAACAGGAACTAAATGTTGTTGAGTTGCATTAATCATCAGGGCTGGGAAGTCCCCTACCTGGCGTGGAACCTGAGAACAGTGACAAAGGCCGAATGCTTCCCAGCAACTGCTGGAATCGCTCAGGATTTGTACCACGAACAGGCCTACCAAGTACCTTGTCCCAATGGGAGAGTCCATGAGACTTTTGTCTCCGAAAGCTCATCATCTTATTTGGGCAGGATTTTTATGATCCACCGACTTTAAGTACCCCATGAAGGCGCTGGCCACAGCCCCCCTGCGCGATCATCAGGTTTCTGCGGACCACGGTCTTCCCCATTTGCCTATTCCTGTTTGCCCCGTTACTGCACCCAGGCAAACAGCCCAGACAGATCTATGTTTCTTTCCTTACATACATCCCAGACAGTAAGTCTGAATTGGACACTTCATCCTATGTTATTTATAAATACTCTATCTTTATTAAGTTATAACTGCAGCTCATGTTTATCATGAACATCAATAAGAGCTGGGAAGCTTTAATCGCATGTCCAGACGCAGCCATATGAAGGATCAGTTTTTAACAAGGTTACCTTCGTTGGCTTTGCTTTCATTTGTCGCGGCGCCAGGACTCTCTTGCCCATCCCATTTTTCACTGAGCCAAGAGAAGCATAATCAGCCCTTCGCTGTGGACTGCACTGACTACATCCACAAAACACCTACGGATATACATTGGGGGGTTCTTTGCACAGACCAACACAAAACGCCAGCGTACATCTATCTGACCATTAGTGCTCGAGGAAAAGATGGCCCGTGCACGTAACCACTCCCTGGGCTCTGGCTGCAATTCAGAGCTTCAGCTGGAGTCCTGGGAAGTGGACAGTTCAGGCTGTGATACAGCTTTCATGACATATGAATAGCACAGAGCTGCCTGACCACCGAGGGGTTTATTGTGCTGTTATTTGGGTTTTGTGAAGAAAACATAGGAAAAACAGGCTGGAAGAATAACAACGTACCTTACAGTAAGCACTTGAGAATTAGAAGGCAATAGCAAGATCAGTGCACATCAGGGACCTTTCACAGATTTCACAAGTGCCAACAACCAAATTATCCTGATGGACGGGAACAAAACAGTAGGATGTTACCATCGACTGTGATGGGTGAGGAGGGAAAGAATGCATGTAGGCCGTTTATTTGAAGTTCATTTCCTCCCCTGTAAGCACCTTCTTCCTGGTGCAACGTTCAACATACGTTCTTTTCAGGGCTCTTTGTTAACCTGCAGACTGAAACTGCTGAGCCACACTGAACCACAGCCGCTTAGGAAAGCTTTAGTCCACCCGAGAGACACGCTCAGGTGCAAGACCTAAATGTGAGTTTCCACGTAAGTCTGGCTAAAACATGGAGCACCCACCCTGGGGGTCCTGGTATAAGAACAGGAGCACCATGGCATTCACCGTGATGGCTTACCGACAAGTAGAACATGATTTACTGCCTTCAGATTTGACCTTCCACATGAAATTCCCATGCGCATGCAGGCACCGGTGCCGCGACCTGATCTAGCTGTGCCATTTGGCGGGTATGGGTAGAGCATCCCTGTCTTCAGCAGGGCTCTGGATGGACTTTGATGCACGGAGCATCACCGGGGTGAGCAAGGCAGCGCTGCAGCCTGCAGGACCTGCACTGCAGGGCTGGGGTCTGGCTGGTGTGGAAATCTAAACACGCCACTAATGGGCACCGCACAAGAGCAGGAATTTCTTTGCCCAGCTTGGGGCACTACAAAATGCACTCGTCCCCAGTGTTAAGACAGAATAAAGATCCAAAGGGATACATACATTAAAGACAACAAGGACTGGAATATGAATATTTCTATTTGAAATTAATCCTGCAGCACATATTTAGTGAGCATTTATTTTGCAAAAAACTATAATTATTCTAACAAAAGAGAAAAACATACAAATCGCCATAATGAAGCCAATCAACAGCCTCTGTCTAGGAAGGTCTCATTTCCGACTACCAACAGTAAAAGACGCCAACATAAAAAGTATAAAAAGACAAGGTAACTCGTCGTTCATAGATACGCTGGGTCTGGATTACACTGATCAGGACTAACTTTCAAGATACTACAGGGTAAAATATGTTTTAATATACGTTTGAATTAGTGGAAAATAATTAACAGAATCCCTATTTAAACAAATATATCTTGAATCATGCCACAGAATTAAGTAATGGGCATAGAGATTAGAGCTATCTTTTAAGTGGTTTTGATAACATCTTGTCAGATTCAGTGAGATTTCTGGTTTTATAAAGAAATCGTCTCTGGTTGCAGGTTACATGTCCACAGGCATTCACTCTGTAGTCATCCAGGCTATTGCTATTATGAGTCTCCTTAGATGCTGATTTAAACTTGTGATTATGGCTGTAAAGCCTCAAACTGCAGCTAAAACATGGCTCAGCTGTTTGAACAGAAATATGCAGCAATTATGAAGTAAAATCCATCCTGCAATCCTCCACCTACAGTCCCTGTATTTAACTGGTTGGGGAGAGATAAAAATAGAACAGCAGGTAAAGAAACATGTAGAAAAAGACACTTATTTCTTAAAAGGTGCCGTGATGCCCTTCGCCGCCGCAGCACTGACACAGATGCAACTGGTAATTTCTTCTCCTGAATACATAATTTTGAGAATCTTTGACTTCTACATGCTACATGACAAGACAGATAATATTTGGCTCTTCCCCTTTGGACATATGCCCCTAACAATCATTCTGCAACAACAGTAAGTTTGAACAACATAGGACATAAACAAATGATGTTTAAATGGACACTGACAAGCCAAAATGCCCAAGGTTGCTTCTTCTAGTCCCATAGAGGGCTGTCTCTAAAACGGAAAAAGGAAACCAAGCCATCCCTTTGTAATATTTTCAAGGTAAATTCTACACATACTTCAGGATGCAAGTGACATAACCTTGGAACTGCCTTCAGCAGAGAGAAAAGTGTTTTAATTTGTGTCCAAGCTGAGCGAACAAAACAAAAAACAAGCTGGAGAAACCATGAGAAGTATATTACATTTTTAATCGGCACTGTTTTTAACACAGTGTTCTGAAAACTTATGCTTAAACTAATGCCATTCACCTTCAGGCACGCGATATGGCCTGGGATGTCACCAGCACCCTAACGCTGAGGCCAGTCAGCGCTGGAACAACAGCCTGCCAAGGAGGGAGAGAGAAGGTGGTGTTGGCAGGTGACAGCAGATCAAGCCCGTGCCTCGAGTCAGGTCCACGCTTGGATGCCAAACACAGCCTCTCTTAGGATGAAGTGTTGATGCGCGGGTGTAAGAGTTCATTTGACTGTGGAGCTACTGGGCATGATTTGAATTTGGTGTAATTTCACCCATGCAATGGGACAGAGAGCCCAGACGTCTAATTTGTTAGAGAAATTAGGCACTGACCTTGTTAAAACTGCATGTTGAAACATGTAATCTGTACTCTGTCTTACCTCTCACTGCTCCTTTATTTCACTGCCAGGGTTTCCTACGTCTGGAGCAGGTAAGTCCCCCTTCCGTTGCTGACAAATACTGTCAGGTATGAGGTGCCCTTACAGAAGCCATCCCCACCAGAAGAATGTTTCTGGCATTATCTTTGGCTTCTGAAGATCTGAATCTTTATTTTGGGGGTTTGCATTTATAACTCTTGGGCCTATTTAACTTCACCTTTATGTCTAACAGGTTCACTTTGTGATTCTTCAGGGCTTTGTCTAAGGTTCCCCAGGCAATCTAACGTTTCCAAATGTCACCTTAATCTACAAAAGAGCTCCACTGAAATGAACATGTCTGCAGGCAGAATGAAATCCTGC
>NW_010257856.1:20792-25205 GCF_000690775.1 Eurypyga helias
AGAGTTAAAGTGATGAACAGTTACAGCACCTTACTTTTGTCAGAATGAGTGGATATATTAAAAAAGGTTTCCTTCCGTTTGCAAAATTTCCATGTGTTCGAAGGGCATGTCAAAGTACAGAGAACAGGTTGAATGCTGCTGTATCTTGCTCTTAAAAAAAAGAATACTCTGTGGTTAAGTGTAACATCATAGGAATGATGCTGCATACATAAACGGATAAACAAAAATAGAGAGAGAAAAACGTTCGCAAGAGTTTCCAACTGACTGCGAGCACCTGCTTTCGGTTGTCCAGAGATGCATAAACCCCCAAAGCAAAGATATGTAGAGAGTCTTAGTGAGAGAGAGAGTTAACTACTGTGAGTGAAGCGCCCGCGCTACATCAGTCCAAAGCACGGGCCGTGGGACCTGCTGCCTCAAAGGAAGCGGAGGTTCCTATCAGTGACAACGGCAGTTACTACTGTCCAAAGCTGATCCAATCTCGATCGTGCGGATCCAAGTGGGAAGAAAAGCAAAATCAGAAAGTGCTGAGAGTTTATGACTGAGCGATTCACCCAAAGGTACAAACCAGTGCAAGGACGGGGAGCCGAGGGGGCTGGTGTTGTTCAGTTTATTTCTTCCAGGCTGTCACCACTTCTTTTGTTTCTTCCCATTATTTCTGACACCACTACAGTATAATCCTGTGTAGCACTCCAAATGTTTGAAGGCCACGCACCCCTCAGCAGAACAAGCCTGAGACTCAGCAAAGTATTAAACTCTACTGAAATCAAGGAATAAACATCTATGGATTTCTGTGTGTTCTGAATTGAACCTGAGCAGCGAAATGACGAGTAGCAAGACTTCGGGCTCCTTGTCTAGTCCTCTGATAGAAGAATGGTAGAGTTCTACCATCCCAACCCATGCACTATTATAAATATACAAAAGGAACATTCAAACCATAAATATTTTTAAACGGTGATAGAGGCAGTCGTTTGCCAGAGATGGTCAAAACATCTGACTGCACAAGTATTTATCTCCACATCTTTCATTCCAAGGAATGTAAGAAAGGATACGTACTACTAAATATACATTCAGCCTATTGCAAAGCACAGGACCAAAGTATTGTCTGAAAGAGAACAAAAAAAAACTTCCTAGTGAGTGCAGTTCACCACATACGGGAGTATATTTTTGATGATCCTAAATGAAGCTTTCAGTAGGGAAGATTTTAAAATATTCTTGTGTTGTAACAAAATGTTCCCGCTGGTGTTGTAATGAAAGAAAGAAAGAGAGAGAGAGAGAAAAAAAACCATCTCCTGGCAGGAAATTAATTATTGAGAATTCCACTGCTTGATGATGTGCTCCTACGTTCTGTGCAGGCTTTCCACTTTTCTCTTTCAGTGTGTGGAGAAATTCACTGTGGAAAATATACAGACAGAAAAAAGAACACAAGAATATCAGTTTATTAAATGCATTTAGAAACAGAACAGACTTGGAGTGAGGAACTTGGTTTGTGCATCACCACACCTGGCACGTGTTCCCTCCTTACATTCCTCTCTTGTCCATCAGACTGACACTTTTGCTTCTGTTCCCTGAAATCACCTGTCGAGAATGGAAGCAGTGTGCCTGGCTTTTAGCACCACTTACCTGTGACAGCTCTGAACTATCATTTCCTTCATTTAAAAAAATAAAATGGAAAAACTCAGATCCTGATGGAAAGAGAAAATAAAAGCCCATCATCACACGCCTAAGTATCCAGCTGTAACTCCATTTTTAAAAGCGTATTTTTTTCCCCCGTATGTCCAGCCAGTTTAGCAAATTTCACCCCTGGCTGTCAGTTTCAGTCTTGCTGTGAAAAAGCTGAAATCCCCATGCATGCCATAATTTCACCCATCAGTTACATGACAGGATATATGGTTCCTGAGGCTACTTCTGCACCCAGGACAGGCTCCTAGAACAACTCCTGAATTTGGTGGGATCATACCACTGCAAAAGCAGCCCCCGTGACAACAGACACTTCCCAGTAACGGGCATCCTGGATCCTTCCTAGATGTGGAACTACGAAACTAGAGAGGGAAGATGCAGCAGACTGAAGCAGCATATGCCATCTTCAAACAGTATTTTACGTCAGCAGCGCTCTGTAGCTTAGCTAAGGCATAACGAGGAACTTCTCAAGAGAAATGAGTAATTTTAGCTTTTCAAAAAGGAGGCAGAAAGGGTAGGGAAAACTGCTACAGCAGATGGCTGTGTGATGCCTGCAGAAACTTCAGCACCAGATAGGTTGCTCAGGTTCTAGTGGTACCATTTGTCATGGTCATCGCCACTCAGGCTCATCTCCTCGGGCTCCATCAGCTGCTGGGCAGGATGGCTCGGACAAAGCATGACACTAACGCCTCTGTCTGCCTTCCATGCCTGGAAGACCTCCAGTTCAGCTGGCTTCATGGATCAACAGAAGAAGGTGGTCAGTCTCCATCTCTCCATGCAGACATGCCAGTATTTTCCTGTGTTGCTCATGTCTGTTTAGCTGCTGCCTCTCCTCCTCTCCTGACAACACACTTACTCCCTGTGCATCGCAGACACCTCTCGGATCTCATATTCACACCATGCAGTCCCCAGTCTTCCCCATATCATGGAAAGCACCTTCACATATGTAAAATTTCCCATCAGAAGGAAGCAATGCGGAATAAGACAAACCATCAACCTCGTAGCACCTACCCTAAACGCAGCCGGTCTTGCAAGGGAGCGCTGCAGGAGCTGGAGAGGCAGCAGCAGATGGGGACCCTCACCACCCCAGGTCCTTCGTGCGGGCAGCCAGGAGCATGAAGCTGGAAGCTCTGCCTCATCCTCGGCTGGTGTTTCATCCGAGACTCGTGACTTCCTAGCACATCAAAACTGGAATTGATTCTACCACTGGCAGACAGTGATACTAGCGGTGATTCAGATCGCATTGTTTCGAGAGAATGAATTCTGAGGTATAAAGCAGGGGCAAGTGTAACCACTACACACGAACACAGAGCATATGCTGCCATTTTACAGGAGACTGCACTGAAAGGAAGCACCATGCTTTGCCACTGAGCTCCTGAGTGACAAAAATCACACTCTCCCGAGTATCAGACTCACCATCTGTAAAATGGTTTTCGTCTCCAGAAGATAATGTGAGAACTATGTGTTACAAGTCATAGATGCTGTAAGTGACAGATATTACCAGTTGCTTTGGAGCAGCGCCTCAGAACAAATGCCTTTTCTCCCCTGTAAGAGCCCACGTGGGGCACAAAACTTCTTAAAACCCTCTTTAGTAGCGCAAGCTAGGTGACAACTAATACATCTCTCAAAATTCCTCTTGGGTGGTAAGAAGGGAACAGGAGGTTTTTTTCATGAACATAATGTTATTCAAAGGAATTTGCCCTGTAGGATGACATTTTCCAACCGGACGATAGGAATGTTAGAGAAGGCTGTGTGCATCTGTATAAATGCATTTTAAGTTCCAGAAAGGGAAATGAGTTTAACTCCTTCTTACACAAATGACTGAGAGGCAAAGCCAGAAACACAATACTCTTTTTAAGAATAGATTTATTTTCTATTCCTTCTCAAAACATGCCCAAGGATTAAAGCTGGTCTAACTGCTAGAGTTTTGAGCAACAAGAGATGAGATTCAGGCCACCCATGCTAACACACAGAATCGAAAGAGGCAGCGCCTGCGACCAGAAACGCAGAATTACAGTGTAGTGAGAGACTGTCAAAACGCAAGGGGAGTTCGACCTGGAAACGACAGCCCTGGCTGTACTCAAAATCTGAACTTCAGAGGTTATGATGACGCAGGAGAAAACGGCGTGGAGCGACCCATCGGCAGCTAACTGCATTAATACGACATCAGAGCTGAGAGAGTGGCTCATTTGGGTCTCTCTTCTGATAAATTACACATCATCTATAATCAAGCCAAACCAAAACTGATTTCCAGCAACTGCGCTGCCTCTGCCAGTAGACAGTGCTTTAACATCATTATGCATAAACAGGAAGGGATAATGACCCATAATTCAAGTCTATTATTTGTATGGAACATGAAGATACACCGCCGTATAACGCGAGCCGTTGATTAAGATTAGCACGTTGCTACGTTAAACGAAGCGCTCTCCCCTAAACCACTGCTGCTCTTCAGCCCCTCATCGAGCCTCGCTGGCCTTGCCAAGCACCCGGAGCCGGCTGGTGAGGGGCGAACGTAACTTCGGAGGAACTACTACAGGGAGACCCAGCTACACCCAAACGCGGGTACCAGCGTCCTGTGGCCGGCGCGGCCGGTGGCAGGAGAGGGGAGCATCTCCGGCGTGATTTCCCGAGAGCCCAGCCCGTGTGTATCCAACAGAAGCTGGGAGAGGGAGCTTTAACCCGAGTACTCGGACGGGCTCTGCCCCCCGGCCCGCGGGGCGCCTTTGCCAAGCTCCG
>NW_010257857.1:0-8519 GCF_000690775.1 Eurypyga helias
TTCATGGCCTCCTCTGGACTCGATTAGATCTTAGCCAGAATCAATACACCTGGCAACTGGAGATGCCTAGCATTGTGACAGTGAACATATTACAGAGACTGGTAAAGGGAATCACTTCTTTATTGCACTGAACTGTATATTCCAATTGCTCTATTTTTCTAAGTGTAACTTAGTATTTACACTATATTTTGTGTCACTTTGCTAAATCAGAAATCCCATAAAGAAAGCCTATCAAGTAAAACTGGCTATTTTTAAATCAGTACATTTTATATTAAACATTACACCTTCCATGCATGGAGTATCTAAAAGACTCAGAGCATTAGACTCTGACACTGCCTTTCACTTGAACCCATGAGTAACTGTCAAATACGATGCTGTACCACCCTAATGGCAGTTGATCCACAGGAAGAACAGACTCTAAATCGTGAAGCTCAGCTAGGTCACACACTGGTTGCCTGTGTCTTTTTCTGCTTTGGTTGTTGAAATGCATGACCTTTACCTAACATTTTCATTGTTGAGGCAGTTACTTAGGGTCTGGTTTTGGAAACTTTGGTCAGGGATCAGCAAGAGTGGGCTTGCACTTCAAGGGAGGATGAGGCAGGAACCAATGGTAAGAGCAGAAGCAGCTCCTTCAACTCCAGAGCACCATCCTGCAGCACCTGAACAGGATAAGCAGTGTCGGATGGTGACAACAAGTTCACTGACAGTCCTGTGATCTTCAGCCAAAGGCAAGCTTAATATGTCAGGGATGAGGTCAACCCATGAAAGATCAATGACTGTTCAGGGACAGCTTGAGACAGGACCAGACCCTGGCACAACCACAACATAACTCAGGTCATGCCTGAGCACCCCAGCCTGAACTGAAATGGAGCCTTTAAAAAGACCTTTTTTTTTTTTTAAACGTGACCATTAATCCAACCTCTTACAGATTTTATCTTTATCCATAGACAGATGACTTTATGGTTTTGGCTTTTGCAGAAACCAAATGGATGGATGGGTCGTGGATGTGCGTGAGTGTGTGTGTGTATTTTATGTGTCATGAATATTCATAAGAACATCTGCATTTGTGTTTCTACTTTCTGGCAATAAACTATTCATATACATTATTTTTGTTTTCATTCTTCCTCTTTTAACAGACTTATGGATGTTTGTTAACACATTCTGTAGCTCCATGCTATGGCATAAGCTAAGTCCACCACAGAAAACACATAGAAAACTATCCTTCACGAAGGAAAAAGATGTCCATCTTCTGAACGGGACATTTCTTGTAACAGTCAAGCACGTTATATCTGGCCCTATTAACCTTGACATTTCTCACAATCTAAGTCTACCAACAGATTAAACTGTAACACAGCTTTTAGATATAATTAGTGATAGAATATTGAATTCATATCTAAGAGGGCAGGAAATCCACTAATAGCAGTAACAACTCCACTGCAAAGGGCGCTGAATAGAGCCTCTGCTTGGCTCTTTCAAATACACTTGTACATAACTTAAAAATTCAATTCTGTAACACATTTGTATGAAGACAGATACTTAATATTGTACAAAGTCTGTTCCGGTCCCAGGCAGAGATGAGCTGCTCTCCTGGCCAGTTTATGGGATTTTGTTTCATTCCATAATACAGCAAGCTGAGTGGACACCATCTTGGACTGGGTGAGAAGGGGACATTACAAGGTATGACACAAGATGTGGGGGGGAGTCATCTAGGAGGTTTCTCCCAGCAGTGTGGTCTTTGTTCAGATCTCCTGACGGGTGATTAGCACAGAAGTAGCAAATTGCTCTGGGAAAGGGAAGTTGGAAGTTCCTTCTCCCTGCTCTAGTGTCCCGGGCTCAGGGAGTGGGTTTTGTCCCTCAACTTTTGGGCTCAGGATTTTGAGATTTATTTTGTGCGCTGTCCTGGAACCCGGCTGTGTCTGTCCATGGGTGGTGAGATCCTGTATTATTTGTTGTATTTTTCTGTTCTTTTAATTACTTATTAGCAATAGCATTGTTAGTAACTCCCTAAGTTTCACTAATAGAATTAAATAGTTCTTACCTCAACTTTTACAAGCCTCCCTTGTTTTCCTCCAACCCTTCCTCACTGGGAGTGAGGGTATGGAGTGGTAGATCGACTGGTGGTGCTTAATTGCCCGAGAGGGCTAAACCACGAGAGTTCTTTTTGGTGCCCAACGTGAGGCTTCAGAGGACTGCACTGAAATAAATGAGGTTTAGCCCTGCAATCCAGGCAGAGTTCAAGTCCTCTTTTGTTGCCCTCAGGAATAAAAAGTGCAGCTACAAAAGGCTGAGAAATTGCACCACTACTGTTAGACAATACAAAAGATATCATCAGTCCCAATTATTTATAGATGGCAAACCGTTCATGTTCACAGTTCTTCTTAATTTTTTTTTTTTTTTTTCAACGGAAGTGTGGGAAGCAGGAAATGTTCTCCTGCTAGCAGCTACAAATCAAACTCAGCTTGAAAAAAAACATACCTGTTATTTCACCTGAGAATAAATTTTCATTTCACCGGAGAACAACAACAGGCAGTACAATGTTATATTAGGGATCAAGAAATACAAAACATGAGATTAAACAAAACCACAAAGCACCTACAAAACTTAGGTTTAATAATAAACTTCTGTGACAGAACAATGAGGTGGAGCTTTGTAATTGATCTGCCCGGATCTTCTCCTCAGAGCCAACATACCACAGAATCATGAGACAGTTTGTGGAACTACACTCAGCTCTCACAAGAAATTGGAAGAACTACTTTTTTTAAACCTACATCTTCAGTCATATCAGACAGAAAAAACAAATGGAAATCACCCTGCTGCAACCTCGTATGTTACATCTTGTCTTTTATCCACACAGGCTATGGATTTCCAGAAGATTCTTCTTTCTTTCCATAGCCTGACTATGCCATGACCCTTCTCTGCAGAGCGATCTCTTCCCCTCAGCTAGTTCCATTCTGGGGTCTTGATCAGATGTGCCATCTTGCTCTGCACACAGCATATACACAGTTAAAGAAGCCAGTCCTCATCAACTGACCCAATATTAGAGCCTTCCTTGTTGACACTTGCAAGCAAAAAGCTTAAACACTAGGCCATGCATAGCAAAATATAACATTATGGAGAAGGAAAACAAGGATAAATCTCCCTTTTGCTGAGGAACAGTGTTTCAGTGAAATATAATATTGTAAGATTTAAGACACACTGTTTCTGCTCTGTTCTCTAAGCAACAGATAAAAAGAAACATTTAGGTTAGGGTTTTTTCAGCTAAAAATAATGTAATAATTTCAAGTTACTTATAATATGAAATACAGAGGAAGTCTGCAGTTAATAAAATTGTCTTTACAGTTTTTCCTTCAAATAAGTTGTAATATTAGTTTATAATATTCAGTATTCTATCTAAAGAAACTCACAGAGCACTAGTATCTCTAAGTGTTAGGCAGCCGAAGTAGGTACATCCTTTCTTTTACAGCATGTTTTACTGAAACTGAGTAAGCTTGTTTTTCAGTTACAAAAGTCACTTCCACTCAAATTAAAACAATGAAGTCATCAACTTACTCTAGCTAAGGAATTAATTTCATAGCTTATTTACGGTAAGGATTTTTTTTTTAAAAAAGCCTATCTTTTATAGTTACAATAATCATAGAGTAATAGTAGTAATTAATAAGTAGGACTACAGTCAATCATCACTAAACAATAACTGAACAAAAAAAAAAAAAGGCCAATAAGTAACCCTTCTCTCCTCTGACATACATAACACAGCCACTACAAATACATGTTAACATCAGGAAATTTTATATATTTCTATATATACACACACAAAGCTTTCTATGTATATATATATATGATATAGATATAATTGTTGAATAATGTTTTAACTGTACAAATAGGTAATTCTGTAGATTAATGGAACACAGTAGAAAAACATGAAAAAATATGTAAGAATATAGCCAGTTAGATGTTGGTTAGCTGAACTGCTACCTTGGACTTCTAGAGGTGAGGCTGTGGTCTGTTTAGGTGCCTGGTTGAGAGAGTCCCTTCCTGAGCAAAGGACTCCAGGAAGGCTGGACATTCTTCAAGAAGAATGGTTTCGTGGTGGTATTACCAGTGTTAACAGTTGGGCTTGATGATCTTAAAGGTCTTTTCCAGCCTATTGATTCTATTTAGATTGACCAGGTCTCTCTAAATTAATAGAATTCTTCCTAAACCCAAGTGGTTTCCTGCATGTTTTGTCCTCACCTAAAGAATCAAACAAGATGATCTTTTCTTTCAACACCTTGTATACAGCACACTTCTCATTCCAAGGGCTATATCTGCTAGTTGATTCAGTGTAGAGTTTGTATCCTGGCTGAGTTGCTTTGATTTGCATACCTACACCAACCTCAAACTCATTTTTACCTGTACTAATCATGAAGACTTGGCT
This sequence comes from Eurypyga helias, assembly GCF_000690775.1. NCBI lineage: Eukaryota > Metazoa > Chordata > Aves > Eurypygiformes > Eurypygidae > Eurypyga > Eurypyga helias. Next base: position 4,415 of record NW_010257857.1, read on the forward strand.
GCAACAAGACGTATTAAACAAAGATTGAAGCACTTTGGAACTGAGACTTTCTGCCCTTATTCATTCAAGCCTTTGTTGTGATTCTTTTTTCAGAAGAGGAACGACTTCTGCACAGCTCTTAATTAGCAATAATTCATAATTTGAAGGCTATATCTACTAGACCATTTTGTATTGATATATATATGTGTCACCTGAACACTAATTGAATTGCAAGAGTTTTATAACCTCTCAAAAAAAGCTGTCATTTTTGAAAAAATAGCTAGATTTATTGAATTCTATTTCAGGAGCTGAAGTTATCCTAAGCATTGTACCAAAGCCCCATGAGGCAGAGGCGCTGTCAAAGTCTTATTTCTACCTGTGGGAGGATTCCCTGGGTTCAGGCACTGAGGAAAACAGCTACAAGGCAGTCCACTAATGAGCATCTGAAAATCTGGCTAGAGGCAGAGCTGATGAACCACTAACATTGCTGGGGGTGAAAAAGGTACTGCAGTACTCGAGAGCTTTTATGTGGTGTATTAGTACATAAGGGATGCATTACAGAATGAGTTCCCAGGATTTTCTGCTATCTCACAAGCAGAAGGGTAGCTCTGCATTAGAAAATATAATAGGTAACTTAAAACTGCTTTAACTGTTCACCTTCAGCTGCAAGGATGTCATTCTTCATTAGTGCAGAGCATGTCATTTAACAGTGCTATGAAACAGTACCCAATGAAAAACAACCTTTGCGTGTTAGGTAACACCTTTTCTCAACATTGGAATGGTTACACTGAGCTGCCATCATCAGTGGGTACAAGAAGAAGAGTATTTTTATTTTCATCAATGAAAACCAAGTTCCTCAGAACATTTTGAAGTTAAATTATTAAATTTGAGTTTCTGACAATTGAAATAAGCAAAACAAACTATAGTAAAATTTTAAAAAGAGGTATTAAGCAGCAACAGATACTATTTTTTAACAATTTATCTCCCAAAACTATTTGATTAGCAATTAATAGTATAATTGTAGCGTTTTTTTAAAGTGTTGCTCCTGTCTGTCTCAGAGGTCCTCTTTCTATAAAAGATATATAAACTGTTTCTCATAATAGTATTACCTCCCAAATAACTGTTTATTTCTCTAATCCAGGTTGTGCTCTCAAAACTAATTTAGCAGAAGAGGAAACCTGGAGTGGATTCATGATATGAAAAAAGATGACCCATGGAAAAGAGGGAAAACTTCTCTATTTCTGTCTTCCTAGACTTTTCTGCAATCCACTGAGTTTCAATTTACTCTCTTATCTGGTGCCCAGGTGGAGCAGGATCCACCTCTGACTTGCCTTGCACAGCTCACTCTAAGGAATTACTTGTGCCTTTTGTTACTTTGCCCTCTGACTTCCATCAGCCACTTCAAAGTTAGCCAACCTTGGAAATAATTTATATTATTTTACATTTTCAATAACTAAGAAAGACCTTTCCATTCCTTTGGTGAACTAAAACATAATAAAGAGAATATAAGAAAATATGAAGTTATGACGTATGCTATACACTTAGCTTAAAATAATGTAATGAGAATTTGCCTTAACATACTTATTATGAGTTGGTGCCAGTATGTGATACTGCTACTGGGGGGGGGCGGGGGGGGAGAAAAGGCCCGTGGGTATTATAAATTTATAGATTACAATACTAAGATTAACAGGAAACAGAAGAGAAAAAGCAAATCACAAGGAACTTGAAACTCAGAAAGTGTTATTCAAAGTCACTATAAAACAACCTTTTAATAATAAAATAGTTATTATCAATACATTTGGATTAGAACTTAAATTCTCACTCCCACATAATATGACTGATATGAAGTTTTCTACACAAAACCTGACTCATTTTGACGACAAACAAGAATTTAACATTTCCTCCCCACCCTTCATTGTCAGAGTTAGTGTCAGACTACATGAGGAAGAATAAAAAAAGCAGCAGACTGTTAGTTTGCTAAGTTTAGCCAGCATTTATCCATATTGCACACTGTTCCCCTGCATACCTTCTGGACAAATACAAGCCCAAGGACAGAACCAATTAGAATCTGCCTTGCAGCACTGAAATGCTACGTTTTGTGAATAGTCTAAATATCTCAACAAAGAATAGGGAGAAATTCTTCCCTCAGACTTAAAGAATGTGACAAAAAAGGTACCTGGATTAATTACTGAGAAGACAAAGAGGGCAAGAGTAGATGGACAAAAAGGTCTTAGACTGTAACAGAAGCTGTGAGATAAAGAAGATAGTAATGAGAGCTGGACTGGATTAGCTCTACAAAGAACCTGGATATTAAAACATGTAGGGAAGCCAAGGAAATATTTGTTTAATGAGACCAGAATAAGGGGCATAAGAAGTAGAGAACAACAATTATCAGTGACCTATTAGAAATTTTAGGGAAAACCCATATGGAACTGGGGAGAAAACAAATGTTTCAAATATGCAAAAGTTTAAAGTACCTATGCGAGTAAAGGAAAAATGGGCAAGAAGTTGAAAGAGATAGAATGAAACATCCAAAGTCTAGAAACTACAGAGACAAGGAAAATAAGCCTGGGATGAAAACTACGAGTGAAAAAGAGACAGGATGGAAGCCATTTGGAAAAAGAGCACACCGACATGAAACAGGAGGAAGCTTACATTCATGAGCACACCTTCTCTTTCTCAAACCAAATTAATTCCCTTGAAATCCTCTGTAATTTCATTAACTCAAATGACAATAGTCTGCAAAATTACTCCCCTGGCTCAGCCGCAAGGTTCCACATGATGGAGTTTTCAGATAAGACAGAGGAAAGGACGTAGGGAGGAAGAGCAAACCAGAAACCACCTCCTTTTTAAAGGGTGTATTCTAACCTCAGTTCATACTTTTTAAATGCAAACTATATATATAACCACAAATAGAGAAGCCATCACCACCTGTGTCATGATCTTCTTCTCTGTGAAAGGCACACAGAAAGAAAAGCCACCCACCTTGTCTATCATATCCTTAGACTAAATTATTCAGTCTCTTCCTTTTTGCTTCTGCTTCCAAGAATATGGCCTAGCCATTTCCCATCTTTCCGATTTACTGTCACCGTTATTTTGGAGGTAGGTGACTGGGTTCAGCTATGCTATTTTCCTCTTCTAACAGCTCCTGGTAGCTCTGAAATTTCTCATTAAAGTTAATGCTTAGTCAGCTGTTCACCATCTTCAGATGACTCGTCTTTACATTCATTCCCTTCACCCAGCAAGGTGGCAAAATACAGCCTAAGTGCAGCTGAATTACAAACTGCTGATAGAGGCAGCTCCCTTCCTGAACATGCTGACTATGAACATATGGTTTAACATTACTTGCTTGCTAGCAAAGGGGCTGGAGACAAAAATGATTACAGCTTATTTAGCCCATATTTAAATGGTTGCAACAGAGAATGAACAGGAGTTACTTCTCAATTTCTCTCAGTAACAACAACAGAAGTTCCAGCTGCTTATACTTTAACTACCAAATAAACTATTATGGCAATTGAATAACATACTCCACATAATAGAGAAAATGTTTAACTGGTAATACTTCTAACTTCTTACTGACTTGGAATATATTGTTTGCAAGAAAACTAGCTGCAGTTTAAAGAACATGTCAACTTATTAAGGTCCTTTCAGGTTTTAATTAGCATCTATGGCTGCACGCTCTGTGTGAAGTAGAACTTCCAATCCATCGTGTGAAAAATAGTCTTTGGAAGCTGAATAGGACCATGGAGTGACTATCTCTACTCCATGTATTAAAAAGGTCTTTACAACTAAAACAGTGGGGCTTCCTCCAAAAGAATTATTGACTTTTAGCAATGTTTAATCTCAGAAATCTATTAGAAGGATCACTGGGTGAAATATAATGCTTGTGATGTACTGTGAAAACAGGTTAACGATCTAATGATTTCTCCCAGCTTTAAAATCCATTTCCTCTGACAATAACTCAATGTAGCATAAAGAGCACCCTAGACTGTGCAGTCTGATTCTCACAGTCATTACTGTACTGTGGATCAATGGGATGATTCAAGAAAGATCAAAATAATGTCTCAAACATTCACAAGCGCTGGCCTGGAGACAAACATTAGCCCTTGTGCTGGGTTCAGCCAGG
>NW_010257858.1:0-222 GCF_000690775.1 Eurypyga helias
CTCGGGCTCCGTCGCCAGCCCCCTCAGCTCCATCGTCTCCAGCCTGACGGACGAGGACCAGGACTACGACTACCTGAGCGAGTGGGGGCCGCGATTCCGGCGTCTGGCCGATCTCTACGGGCAATAGGAGGGACTGGGGGGGGGCAGCGGGGAGGGGGGTTGCACACGCGTGTGCCCGGAGGTGAGGTGGCTTTGTATATGGATACGCCCAAACCGCAGAAG
>NW_010257858.1:582-912 GCF_000690775.1 Eurypyga helias
GATGTGTACCCCAGGTACCATGTGCAAGAGCCTTGCACAAGTGTGTGCACCAGGTATCATGTGTGAGGGCCTTGCACACGTGTGCACCAGGTACCATGTGCGAGGGCTTTGCACACACGTGTGTGAACCAGGTACCAGGCGCGAGGGCCTTGCGTGCGTGCACCAGGTACCACGTGCAAAGGCCTTGCACACGTGTGCACGCCAGGCACCCAGATGCAGTGCTTTGCATAGGTGTGTGCACAAGGCACACAGACACGAGGGCCTTGCACACGCACGTGCACCAGGTACGTGGGTGCAGGGACTTGGCACACGCTTGTGCACCAGGTACCC
>NW_010257859.1:0-1630 GCF_000690775.1 Eurypyga helias
GGTTGATTTGTCCCTCTTGCCTGAGCACTAAGGGATCCCTGGCCAGGCAAGCCCCACGTGCGCAGAGTGCTCCCTGCCCTGCCACCTCCTCTCCGAGCACAGCACGGGAGCAGGGATTTGTCCCCAAGGTGCCTTTGGACGTCCCTGCCTTTCGCAGCGCTGCCTGGCCGCCGTGCCGTGCGCAGCCCCGGCATGTCGGTGAGCGCGCTTTCATCTTGCAAGAGGTGTCGGTCTGTTCAAGAGCAATCCCTTCACCCTTGCGTTTCACGGTTTCACTGCTGACCGCCTTTAAAGGCAAATCTGCCATCCCAAAGAGACCTTTTTGCTCTAACTTCTCCCCTGCCTCCCCGGCAGAGGGTGTCTGCATCCCCATCCCACGCTCCCGCTGCGGGCTGGGCTTCTGTCCCCTCCTGGGTGATCGCCGTCCGTCCCTGCCTGCAGCAGAGCCCCGAAAACGCCCACGGTCACCTCGTCTCCTTGGCCTGAAACGCCCCGAGCTGAGTGGCACCGGTTGCCGCGCGGCACAGGACGGCCGATGGAGAGTTGCCAGGCCCGGGGCTCAGCCAGGCGAGCACGGTTTCTGTCCTGGGGTGAGGGAGGGACCGAGAATCCACCTTATCTGGCCGGACCAGCGGAAGACGCGTTCGGGGATGGTGAGCGGCGGCAGAGGCGGCACTGCCGGTTGGGTCTCTCTATTTTCATCCCGCGCGGACACGCGCACCCACACGGGTTCCTTCTTGCTCTTGCAGCCACTGCTGTTCCCATCCCAGATCCCCATCCATCCCTTTCTGCCTTGCTCGAGCAGCTGCCCTGCGCATCCTCTCCGCAAGGAGAAACGCCCTCAGCCGGGGCCGTGCCACGCGGATGGGCTCTGTGTCTTGCCAGCGTCCCACTGGCACGGCTGGAGCGGGCAGTGCTGCTCGCTGTCTAATCCTGGCAGCTCCCAGGTTTGGGGAAAGAGCCCCGGTTATCAGGGCCTGATGCCGTGCCAGGAACAGGCACCTTCACCCTGAACTGCCAGGTGTGTGACCGGCTGTCCTTGTCTGCCCCACACTGCTGCTCGCTGGGGGCTGCTTGGAGCAGGAAGCAGCTGCCTGTGGGGCATGGAAAGGGGTTTGGAGCCTGAAATCCCACATCTGCGGTGCAGCTTGTGCCCGGTAGTGGGATGGGGCAAGGGTCCCACGCCGCTCTCTGCTCCCTCAGGACTTGGTGGACTGGCAGAAGCCCTTGCTGTGGCAAGTTGGCTACTTGGGGGAGAAGTACGACGAGTGGGTGCACCAGCCTGTGGATCGGCCCATCCGCCTCTTCCACTCGGATATCCTTGAGTCCCTCTCCAAGACAGCGTGGTGAGTTCCCAGGGGTCTGCACCGGGACCCAGCCCTTCCTGTGGAATGGCTCGCCACCCCATGGGATGCTCCTCCTGACACGTCCCTGTGCCCCGCAGGTACGTGGTGTTCATGGTGTGGGCTCCCGTGGTGCTCTACCTCAGCTGGGTCAGCTACACCTCCCTCGCCCAGGGCAACACCAGGCTCTTCTCCTCCTTCACCACAGGTACGAGCAGCGGCAAAGCCCCCGTGGGCGGGGGGAGACCCCTGCGTCCCTTCCCCATCCCTCCTCCTCTGCGTGCTCG
>NW_010257860.1:0-5487 GCF_000690775.1 Eurypyga helias
AACGCGGGCTGCCCGCAGCCACTCGCCATCCGCAATCCCTGCTGCCCCACTCTTAACGAGTCCCCCTCGGCGCGGCAAGAACTGGGACTTTTGGAGGGACTTTTTGCCAAAAAAGGCTCGGGGCCCACGCTACAACTCCACGTTCCTCCCTCCAGGCACTCGGCACCCACAGCCCGTACAAAGGCTTGGGAAGTGTCGAGCAAAGCGGCCGCAGGCGCTAACCCCCTAACCCTAACCCTAACACACCAGGCGCTGCCGTACAGCCGCACCAAAGTCTTGCCGTGAGGGTTCGCATCAGCATCCCGGCACGGGAAAAGTTTCCATGAATCCCCCATCAGTGCTGTTGGCGTGACGGAGTGGGTGAGCAAAAAAAAATGGATGCAGGGCTGCGGAAGCCACGTCTGGAGTTACTCTTCTGGGCTCTTCAATACTTTCCTGTCCTCTTTAACTAACACAACCACGACTCATCACTACCGAGTTGCCCAGTTCTCAGGTTAAACTGAACTTCAGACTTGTTCGGAAAACCCGCGTCACTGTATCGCAAACTTCAGCCACCTGTTGGGTCAACAGTCTCCAGCATCACCTGCCCCCATCAAAGAACCGCATCAGAGGTCAGAGAGCATTTACTATCTGTGTTTTGCAAAGCCATCCAGCCTCAAAGACGCGCTGTAAATACATTAATTACTACTGCATATCCCACTAAGGTCATCATTTGGAGGTACACACATTTTTTTTCCACCCCTCCCCTTCTTTTTCCACGCAAGGGGATGAAGACTGATGATTCCTGTTGTCGGTTCATACCCTTCCTAGCAGAACCCACCTGGTTCGGATCCAGTGCTTTCTTACGTGCCAACAGCCCTTGTACAAGCCACCACAAAACACAACGAACCATTAGTAACGTGTACTTAAACGCCTGCTGAAAACAAGGCAGACGATCTCCGGAGATACATCTATAATTCTCAAATCCATGCTTAGTCCACAGAGGGGATAAGTGGCGTCACTTGAATTTTCTACAATGTGGACAGCAAATAAGTGTGCAAAAATCACAGAATCATAGATTCACAGAATGGTTTGGGTGGGAAGGGACCTTAAAGACCATCTAGTTCCAACCCCCCTGCCATGGGCAGGGACACCTTCCACTAGACCAGGTTGCTCAGAGCCTCATCCAGCCTGGGCTTGGACACTTCCAGGGATGGGGCATCCACAACATCTCATCTCAAATGCTGCCTTTTGTCTCGCTCACATGAAACATCCCGGGCGATGGTTAAGAGGTGTTAGGGCAGCTGAAAGTAAGGGTGCTCCTCTTCTTTTAGCTCCACTTTCCAATCAGTGTATATTATGATCCAGCTTGGGAATCTGTTGGGTTTACACCAGAACATAACTGTTTTCCTCCAACTGGTAGGAACGTCCAAGATGAGCAAAACCTGGGAAATTTCATTCTACGGTGGACGATACAGAACAAGATGGCACTGAAACTCCCTCGGCTTACTCAACCGCCGTCACCCTTTTCCACCACCCAGCCCTCTCTGGGACTCAGAACTCACTCGACATCACTCTGGAACCTAACAGGGAGAACAGAGGAATGCTGCCAACTAGGAAAACGGGAGGGGGAACTAAAGCATCTCCCCACTGCTGGAGCAGAGGATGACATGGCAGATCCTGGCAGTGAGAAGGCTGGCGCTACACTAGCACTCTGTTTCCAATTCTGGTGCATGACGGTGGGGAAGGAGCGTGGTAGCTCATACACACAGTATTAGGATAGTACCAAGATAAAAAGGGTATTGCTCATCACTAATCAGGCATCTATATGATCTGGGGTAAGTATACTGGTCGAGGACAGTATGTTATCTAACAAGTAGAGCACAGTTCAGCCAGTAACAGCTGCAGATACACTAACACCCAACAGAGAATGGACTGATGGAAAAGCCACTTATAAAAAACCAGTACCTGGACTTCACCTCTCTTAACTGCACTTTCTCCTGTGATTATAACAGAGTGAGCTAACGTTGCAGTAAAGACAACCGAGCTCTCTGACATTTTCTTCTGTCACAGCTCTTACATCGCACATATTCTGCACATATGTTCCAAGAATTCTGGAGAAGAATTTTACATCTGCGCACGTACACTTGTGTTCACTTCGTGGGGATGGCAGATGAAAGCAAAAAGACAGCTTGTGCACATCAGCTTAGTCCAAGACACTTGCTTCACTGTGATTCCACAAGCATAACTGGGCATGGAAAGTGAGAACGAAGCTCAACTTACTGGGAACCGAACATAAGGCACAATGTGAGAGAAAGATCCAAAGGGAAGGGAAACAAAACCATCTGCTTAACTTAATATGATCTGTGATTCTTGCTTGTAAACAACTTTGCCTATCATTCCAGCTCCAGGAGCGCTTGTTTCTGGTTTAAGGAGCCTGCAACTGTATGTACAGCCTGACTGGAAAACTGAAACGAGGGGAAGCTGATGTTGCACGTAAAAAGACAATTGCGTACAACTCCACTGAAGCCCTAATATTTAAACAAAGTATTTTAAATGTAATGACAGTTACAACAAACACTTTTTGGAAAGATGCATTAAAAATCCAGCAATTCATTCCTGTGAACCGGCGGGGGTAACGGTAAATGCCGTAACGGACAGCCTGAAGTCATAGGAGGTTTCTCCTGCTAGCACTCCTTCACACCTTGAAACCACCACAAAATAAAGATCCGCTTTTTACACCACCCTGTAAGCAAATGAAAATAGTATTGTTTAAAGTACAAAAAATAAAAAGAGTGACTTCAGGGAGGAAAAACCAAAAAAGCTGCAAAACCAGAGAGAAAACCTTACACGAAGTAGTTACACCCACAGCCATCTGAGAGACGAAAATGAAGATAAACCAACCCAGTAGACTCCTTGAGAGTCTGACAAGTTCTTAAACTACTGCAGAATGATTTGCAGTATTTCACCACAACCTTCTCGCTTGCAGTGTATCTTCAGTATTTTAACAGAGCCTACACAGGTCGTCATTCACCACAGCGCGTTTATGGGTGCTGCTACGCACTTCGACCCGGCTTGCCAAACGTTAGCATCCTAGCTGATGGGTAACACAGCCTTTACACGTCACACTGGGGTGTGCAATTCTGCTAGCGATGCCCAGATCTCTCATATCCTTTAAATCAGACCAGGGTGTTTTTCAAAAAGAAAATAATCAAGAACACCCCTAGAAACTTCTGAGGCCTAGGAAGGAGTTGTGATTGAGGTTCAAATGGTGTTTTCTACATGGGGGGAGACACATGACACGAGATTCTTTTGGTCTTAAAAGCTGGAAATGAATTCAAGAACATGGACATGCCTGCAAGTCAACCCAACTAGCACTCAGCGAGCCACAATGGAGCTTTGCATCATACTACAGCTTGAACATCATTCAGCTCAGATGGAAACAGAAGCGACACAGACACTGAAGGACTAGAAGAGGAAATGGAGTTTACCAGCTTTCAGACTGATTTATGTGCAGTTGACTGAGCTCAGTGATTTATAGAGCCCGATTCAGCAATCTCTCTGTCTTTCCTATATAAAGGAAACGCATCCCGTTTACACCAGCTACGCAGAATAAGCTTTGACATGCCAACCACAGTGGATTTTTAAATTTTTATTGAAAAATCCAAACCAAAACAAAAAACCTCCATAAAATTACATCCCCTCCCATACTGTACTTGAGAATATTTAAAGAACTTAGAGTAGGGGTTACTAAACCCTGAACAGGACACGGATTTTCTTGGAACGCGTCAGAGTGTGAGATTTCTTTAGAAGGCCAGAATGCAAAGATAGGTTTCCTCAAGAAAGGGGCTACCTCTGAAACGTTAAACCACGACAACTGCCCAGTAGAAGTGGCATAACACCATTCAGCTGTGATATCGAAATCACATTTGCAAGCATCTCTATGGATCTATGACAGGTCTAGCTACACGTCAGGCACTGAAATGGTCAGGAGGAGGCTTACATCAAGTCACAGGTGGTTACAGCAAATCAAATGTCACCCGTAAGCCCTTCCCAGTTCCCAGCTCAAGTCTCAACACTACCTTCTCTTCCTTAATACACCTGATAGTGAGTGTGTTGTAACTGTCAATTAGGTACACTTTAGTAACACAGGAAAGATAAAGAAGCTGCTTCTACTGAGTCAGGCTTCCCCACAATATTGAAAAGGTTTTTCAGTAGTTGTTTATAAGCTAATCTGGTCACAATTTCAAGATCAAGGCATAACTTACTTCCTTTCATCAGGATGTCAAGCTCATAGCGCCTGTAATTGTTTGCTGTGAATTTAGGAGACATTCTGTTACTGATATTCTGAAACCAGAGCAAACGGAGCCGGCACGTTAAACGTTACCGCTGAAGTTTGTGCCCACAGCTCTTCAGTTTTCTCCATTCTAGCTTCCACCCCGTCAGCCAAGATCACAGCTGCTCCTCCATCTACCCCATGTTTCTGTTCTGATTCTTCCTGCTCCTAGTAAGTCTGAAGTGAAAAGGCGAATGGCGTTGTGTGTGTGTTTTCCCACCCGCAGTAAGACATTTGAAATTCAGCTTATATGAGTAGGACGAATAAATAAATGCAAATCCCAAGACACAGGAGGTTAGGATTGACAGGTATGTGCGAATGCCGTACCTATGTTAAAACCAGTAGCTTGCTTGCATTTCAGATATTCCAGGATATTTTTCCACCAAGTCATTTTAGATATCAGGAAGAAGTTCTTCCCGCAGAGGGTGGGGAGGCACTGGCACAGGTTGCCCAGAAAAGCTGTGGATGCCCCATCCCTGGGAGTGTCCAAGGCCAGGCTGGATGAGGCTTGGAGCAACCTGGTCTAGTGGAAGGTGTCCCTGCCCATGGCATGAGGTGGGACTGGGTGGGCTTTAAGGTCCCTTCCAACCCAAACCATCCTGTGATTTTGTTATGAGCTGCTTTTCTATCAAAACTGTTGGGGTGGGTTTTTTTAGTACTCATTTTCTCTCTTTCTCTACTGCTGTTCTCAACTGCAAAGAAACCTCAGTCTCGCAGGGGTGCATATATATCCCTTCTAGAAGGATTTCCAAGTTTTCATTAGAACACCGCAGCAGACAGAAATTCATAACTTTTTTTCCCCTAATGCCTGAAATCCCCTTCAATGGGATTTTCCCCCTGGCCGAGGAAGACCTCTCTTCAGGCTGCTGACCAAGGGGGCTGCCGAAGACCCCTCCTGTACGAACACAGGCGTTCGGAGAGCTTTCAGAAACGCGGGGGCTGGTGACAACGGGTTCCTCAGCCTCGCGGGCAGATTGCGGATGCCAGCAGCTCCCTCAGCCTCGCTCCCCTCTGCTCCCCACACGGCAAAGCGGCTTCCTGCAGAAAGACCGCTTCCCCGCCAGCTCTCCCCTGCTCCTATTCTGAAATCCTCCGGCTCCAACTTCCTTATTTGGTTGCCGGGACTGTTCTTTGTCTGCCTGAACCCCACCCCCACCCCCCAGCTCCGGGCC
>NW_010257861.1:0-79069 GCF_000690775.1 Eurypyga helias
CATTTTTGGATACTGCTGTCCAAAACAGTATTTTCACTTCACGTGGTCTGGGCTAGAATATCTGCTTTGAAGAAGCTATCATAAACGCCAAAGAAAACGCCTAAGAAATGTTGTGCTGGTGGGATCCAGGCACTTCCTAGCCAGATGAGATCAGCCCCAGAAGTCAGCTAGACTATGCAGGCTACAAGGAGGCTCCCTGGAAACTGCCTGATAAATGAAGACAGAAACCACCTCTCCGTCCCCTAAACAGTCTTCATGCAGGACTACGCATGATTTTAGAGAGGGATGGGTAAGAAGACACAAGTATTACGACAGCTGTATGCTATTTTAAGAATCTTTTAAATGGAGGGCATCCACTGCTACCACATCCATCACATTTAGGCTTTCAAAGCACCTAAACAAGGCTGCCGCTCTTCTTAGCCCTTTGGGCAAGCCTTCCTGTTTCTGCCCTTTGACTGTACAGACCTGCTTTTGCACCATAAGATGGATAAAACCTGGCTAACAGCCTGGAAAATATAGCGTCAGCTTAGTTAGTGCTGTATCTCTTCCATCAGCTGGACAGATCAAACAGATATTGCTGGACAACTGATTTCTGTTAGCAAAGATAGTTTAATGCAGGTTTGCATCCCTCCTCCTTTATCCTTAGATAAATGGCATGACAGAAGGGAAAATTGCTTCCTGTCCTCCAAGAAAACCTAATGGGAGGAAAAAAATCGAATATGCTCATATCATTGCCAATAGCTGTATTAACGTCAGTTGCAGCAATATGTTCTGGATGAAAGGGATGAGAGATAAAAGTAAGCGGAGATATTACCCCTCCATCTCCCGCCAGATGGGCAGTTGCTTTTCCCAACATGTTCTGCTGCGAGCAGTGGGCACGTCTGCGGCCCAGTAGCACAAGCTCAGCGAAGAGCAGGGGTTTGATTCACCTTGCCAAGTGTGGGTGCCTGCAGGGTAGATGTTAACCTCTGAGCTAGTTGAAGAGACTCACTTTATATGGACAGGCCACCTTCTCCTAAAGCAGACACCTGTATCAGGTCAGAGCAACCCCAGAAATGCCTGTTTCTCTTTCTTGGCTATGAAGGAAATCTAGACATGACGTCCCTACAGAGACTTCTACAACAAAAGCGCCCAGAGGTAGGTGAGGTGAATGCTATTACAGGTATTATTTAGGTATGGAGTTAACGCTCAAAGTTTATCCTGCAAACTTTTGAGTACTGTCACTCGTCACAGTTATACCGAAAGGTGGAACACCTAAGAATTATCCCACATTTCTTATTCCTAAAATAGAATGAATAAGAAAGTCTTCCCAGAATTTGCTTTGCCAGTTTTGCTTCTGGCTAGGCCAGAAGTAATTTTTGTTTTTCTTATGGTGCCTAATTAACCTCTCTTATGACATCGTTGCTTTTGATGATATCAACCAGTGAATGAATACGGCTCCTAATATTCTGATGTTAGACCCAGGGGTAGCAAAAAAACACAAACAGGTATAAAAAGAGTTTAAAAACATAATTGTGACAGTAGTCTTAGACAGCAGTTTTCTAGGTCATGGTGGAAATAGGCTTATATGCTACACCAGTATTTTCCAGCATGGAAAACAAGGGCAAGACAGTAGCAACCTGAGCTTCCAGATTTCCCCTCCACCCCTCCTTTCAGTTCTAAATGTTCCTATCTGGCATTTCTCAAGTCCATTTTCATCACGACAGCAACCCCCTTGCATACAGCCCATTTCAATTTTTTGTTCTTGGGGGAAAAAAAAGAAAAAAAACCCAAACACCACAACAAACCAACTGTCCAATTTCACCCCAGTTGCAACTCTGAAACTGGAGAATTAATTCCAGGGGTGATTTGTGTCCAGTGATTTCCTGCTAAAAATGCAAAGTGTTCTGCAAGCTTGGACAATGACTGCTAAAAGCAACGGGCCAGATTCACCTTGGCATCGCTCTATTTCTACGCTGCCATAATAGCACTTTAATCAACAAGCAGAACTGGCATAAAGCACTGATGCATCAGGCCCATCATACAGAGTACACCCACTTAATCAGGTAATCAACTTAATCAGGACACTTCCCAAGGAACCAAATTAAGCCTAATGACACCAAGTGGCAAGGACTGCTGCTTAATTGGGATAGTAATTCTGCTTATGGTAATTGGGATGCCTGCAGGTGATTAAATGGTACTGAGCTAAGAAGAGACAATCTCTGCGATGCTCAGAGACTGTCAGTGATTTGTCTCTCTTCAAAAGCTTCTGTCAACAGTGGATCAGCAAAACAAAACTTTTATAATCCCCTCCTTTGAGCAATGTTTGAACAGAGCATTTCAAGATGCAAACAGGAACACAGAAGCAAAAGGGAAAAAAGCCTTATAGAGATTCCTCAAGCTAGTCCGACTCCGAGACAAGGGCTGTACCAAACACCAAGAAAACAAACAAAAATCCAAACAACGCCAGTAAGTACTGGGAGATCTTGGCTGAGGGAGACATAACTTTCAGCCATTAAAAGCCGCTTTCTGCCTGCCTTTCCAAGCACACATGTAGCTGTGGGAGCGGCTGTTCACAGCACAGAGGGCAGGAGTACAGTGAAATGGCTGTACCTGCACCAGAGAAAGTGAGGACGTCTTACAGATGTGTAAGGACTTCTTACATGTGTGAGGAGCAAAGGAGGGCTCACCGAACCGCTTCCCATGACTTCCTATCCCGTTTGAGAGCACAGAAACGAACGATTTGCAAAGTACCAAGAAAGAGATAGCTGAAAACTGAAGTTAAAAGTATTTCTTGTAAAAGTGACTTTTTAAACCTCTAATCCAGCATCATCATGAGATGTTAAAACCTGCCCTTCCTTTGAAATAGTTGTTGGAAATTGTAAAGTTCTTCTGGAACTAGATCGCTGGTACAACAGCTGCCTCCAGAGTCATCATGCAAGGCACGGAGGAGCAATGGTTTCAGAGCTCAGACCTAAATGACTGGTTTAGAGTGCTTTTACTTTCCAGTAACCACTTTGGCCATCCACAGCCTGAGCAAAAGAGACTCCTTCAGCCCTCTGCTCTCAGAGTTACCCAAGTGAAGATTAACATTCTCTTTTCTATTATTATTATTTTAGAGTGAAGAAAGGCCAATTGAAACTAAGATTTGCACCTAAGTCTCTCCAAAATGTGTGTGAGAGAGTTTGGCGCATGCGGTTTTGGAGCTAGAATTTAGGCAAACTGGGACCTCATCCAGCCGTGCACAGCCAGAAACTGCAAAGGAGCTGTAGGCAGCGGCAGTCAGAAGCCGGGGACCCTGTGCTACTTTTGCCTTTGGCAGCTGCGATCGCCTCCTCGTAACTAGAGTTCACCACACAGTGAGAGCCAAGGAATCACATAAAGGATGCTTTTTGATTGCTTGTAACGTAAGCCCGTGTGAATATGCATGGGTACGTGTGCGTTACCTGGTTTTCACAGCAACTCCCACTGCTGCACCCACCCAGGGAAAACCTCGTGCTGCATTAATCATATTTGACAATCGTCTCGTTGTTGTGGCTTGACAGTGTCCCTCATATGAAATACTCCACTTTTCTTTCAGAAAGGCAGATTTGTGTCCCACTACTTGGCTACTCTTTTTCCCTGGGCTTTGCTATGCCTTTCTTTTGTCACATACTGCGTGCTTCCCTGTGCTCAGTATACACCTGTATGTTTTCAGGTAGGCTGTTTTTACATGACACTTACTACTGAATATTATAAAGGATAACTTGGTCTTACCTCCACAGGCATTTAATCTACTTGTTCCTGATTTACTGCCCTGTCATGTTATTAGCTTCATTAGACAAACGAAATGAGTGTGTGTGCAGTGTAAACGCAGAGGGGAAATTCAGATTCTGGCTTGCCTTCATCTAGCTGCAGAAATTCCCAAAAAAGAGCCATCGATGGAAAAGTTCAGAGAATGAAGCCCTAAAAGGTGAATTAAGTCTCTCAATACCTCCAAAAGGACCGACCTCTGCCCATTTGTGCTTCTCAGACTCAGCCTACCCACACAAGGTTGCCCAGAGGACAGCCAACGGGAACATCTCGGACATGCTTCCAAAGCTATGGCATTTGTGTTTTCCGCTGCCTACCGAGCACTCCAGCAGAAATTTCCCCTTCATTCCCCTCTGGCTCTACCAGGCTGCAGGAAGCGGCCAGCAATTGCAAAGGTTAATTGCTCTTAACTAAAATCATCCAATATGGTCAGAGAGGCTAAGCGAGCACCACTGCAGTTGTGTTCCTTGGGAGATGCAATTTGCCACGTGAACTCATCGACTCGGCACTCCTACTCCCTCCCTCTCTCCACTCTTGCCCGTTTTGCATCATGTCCAATGAAGCCAGACTCGCACAGCAGTCGCCGGTGAGCCCAGCGAGATGACCCCCTCCCCCATTAGCACTTACAAAATGTAATAAATAAATTCTAATAAATATATCTGCAAATCAAACCCATTTTGAGTTGCCTAACTGAGTGCATATCTAGTCCTTTGTACACATATTTGTACAAAGTGTTGCCTGTAATTTTAAAGATGCCTGCCTCAGGGAGGTTTCGTTTTTCCATTGAAGTCCCCTTGATTTACTGTACGCAATATGTTACAGCTTCCTTATTTGCTCCTTTGGGACAGTTACTGACAGTAAATCTCTATTAAAATATTCTTCCATATGGTTGCATGAAAATTTTATTGCAGTGAGCCTGAGGCTGAAGGTCACAGCTGAGTAGCTGCAGTTAAGTATTGCAGTCTATGGACTCTGAGGTACATCTGTTCTGGGAGCTGGAGCAAAATTAGAATTTTACTGTCAATAGCAGTTCTCCAAAACTAGTTCCATTTGTTTACCGTCGCAGGCCCGTAGCGAGGCAATACCCACTATAGCCGTGTTACAGGCCGTTGTGGCCACATGATTTAGATCTTTAGCTCCGATCCAAAAATTACGGAATCTGGAGGTTGCTGGAGAGAGTCCCTAATGTATATTTCATTTACGAGACATGAAAATTTAATTTTCTCTCACGTGATTTGACTCGATCGCTTGCTTACATGCTTTTTGGCATGGGCTTCCCTGTTCGCTGGAAGCTTTTCTGGGCAGGGTGTCACACAAACGTTATAAACGATACAGAAGTACGATTTTTAATCGGCTACTTGCAAGCCAACGGCCAGCTACAGGAACACCTTGCTATTGTCCTCCCAACTGGGTTGAGAAAAACTCCCCTAACGTCGGCTGGCCACGTGGTTTGGATGCCGTCGATATGCTGGTCAGTGGGTCAGGCTCCTGCTGTGGAAATGCCCACAATTTGTACAACTTGGAAAGCTGTTTGAAAACAACGTTCCAGCGTGGAGGACCGCAGAGTATCGGAGTGTTAGATTGCTCTAAACATTACATTTAGCAATTGCCGCCAGGGTCAGCCAAATGTTAATCTACTGCTTGTATTTGTTTGAAATAAAAAAGGAAACATCTAGGCATGTTTCTAAGCCCATCTTGTTTAGCAATATGACATCTATCAGAATGGCTCCGAGCCAAACCAGGCTTTTCCAATACGCGGTGTAATTTGGAATTTCTGAAAGAGAAATCAAACTGAAAATGCATCTGTGATTTTAACCTACGTTAACAACATTTTTTAAAAGGTTACAGCATCCAGTTTGATGGCATTGTGGAAAACTGCCAGCTGAGAGATCTGAGAAGGTCAGGAACAGAGTGAATTTTTGAGACACTAAAGCCTGTTAGAGAAATGCAGTAATGTGGAGAACAATCAGCAGAGCTCCAGTCCCTGGGGACCTGGACTGGAGGTGCCACAGAAGGGGATCTCGCCGCTGGTAGCACTTGTCCTGACCTTCTAGGACAGAGGTAATTTTCTAAGTACAGCCACTAGACGGAAGAGCTGGCAGAGGACGAGGTGGGGAAAGCGTGATTTATACGGTCTGTTCGCAAACGGTAGTCTCCAGTGAAACTTGGATCACTGCTGCAAAGCAGTCTCTTGAACGAGGAGACGTGATGACTGTTTAGTATCACCTTGGTAGGTGCCCAACTCGCCATTTTCTGAATCAAAATATGAACAGCACTGCATGCACAGCATAAGCCTAAATTCATAATGTTACAGCATATCTGGATGCAAGGATGCCTTGGAAGCCTACAGCATTTTTAAGATTTATTTTTTTATTTTTAACAACAGCTATTTGTAGACTGATGTCCGTGCAAGAATTCAGTTCCACTGCAAGTACAGCATCTAAAACCAGGCCTGGCATATATGGCAAATGTTAAACAGCTAAAATTTCAATTTCCAACCTCACTATTAATTGCTCACTTAAAATCTTACACGAGATAACCAACTGTTAGCTCTCCACCGAAATCACAATGCATTTCCACATCCAGAATACACACACGGCACATGGAGAAGTCATCTCCCTGTTTGGGGGCCAAGCTACAAGCCACGACGAACGGGTTGGCTTTGTGCCTCATCACACTGCAGACGAGGATACTTCTGGAGCTGGTGATCAGCTCCCCGATCATATGTGACAGGTCTTGTCAAACTGACAGTAACGTGCTTCAGTCAACAGCAAGTGACTGTTTCGAGCTGGGAAGGTGCCATCTTTAAGCAACTGCCTGGCTACCAGTTATTGGCTCATTATGCATTTTAAATGGCAGAGAAATGTATCTTGCACCTATCATGGTTTTACAGGCAAGAGTTAATACTAATTAGATGTTTGGGTACTCAAAGGCTTAATTAGTTCACTTCAATCTTATTTTTCAAAGTAGGACAGACATAAACTTACCATAATATTTTACCAAAATAGACATGTACCATGAGGAAGTGAAACGAATTCCCCACCGCTCTCTCCCACGCCCTGACAAGCCGATAAAAATGATATTAGGTGATTAAACATAGAAATAAAAAAAGGAGGCAGACATAATGATAAACTGTAATGAAGTTAAACAGCTGGCAGACTCCTTGGTGAATTTGCCACCTGATGACTTGTACTAAGACGCAGGCAATGCCCCCAGCTCACCGATCAGACGGCAGCCCCTGGTATACACACTGAACATCGCCTCCCATTCATTAATTGGCTTGATGGAAACTAGCTCTCTTGCTACAAGGACAGAAGACATCAATTTCATATGTGTGCATCTGGGGAGGAAAAAAAAATAAATAAAGGAACAACCTACAGTCCTCTAAAAAACCCACAGTAATGCAAGATTAATGTTCCTGAATGAATTCTGGCTAATTTGCAGATTGGGATTAGACTCACAAACACCAGACTCATATAAAAGACATAAAGGCTATGCTTGTCTTCAACTTGAGAGGAATGCATTTCAAGTTTTGATTTTGAAATACAGGTGTTTGTACCAGAAAAGTCCCTTCTCACCGAGTTCCAGCATAAGGTAAAAGCTGCTTCTAAATTGTATTTTAAGGAAAAAAGGGAAACTGACAGGAAAGCCAACGTTATCACCACCCAATCTTCCTCTGACAACTAAAATTCCATTTCCATTTATTGTTTATAACAAATACAGGCAAGTCTAAAGTCAGAGCCATCATTGCTCTGGTCACCGGCTGTATTCCCACGCCTCAACGCCACGTCAGTACCGCGTGCAGAACACGCACAGCAGGCTTGACTCCGCAAAGCCCTCCCACCCATGCTCTGTCTAAGCACCTGTCTTGTCCCCGGGATGTCTCAAAGCAAAGCACATGCTTAAACGCGCAGAGGCTCGGACGTGGCTGCCCGCTGTCCCTCCTGTGCTCCATCCCTACACAGCACGGGCTGCAGGAGCGGGCAGGCCCCTGTGCAAGCGTTCGCCCTGCGTAAAGTCACCGCAACACGACAGCATCCCGGATGGTGGTACAAGCAGAATCACATCTCACAGCCACCTCTCCCACCCACCAGATACGGCTTTCTACTGGCTTGGAACATAATGTCTGGCATGAACAAAGCGTAAATGCTGCTCTTTGCAGGATTTTTAAAGCTAGCTTAGTACCAAATTCTATGTTATCATCTATGCATATGCCTACTGACCCACACTCTTCTCCCTTCATCCATGCATCCTTTCACACGTAACAGTGGCATAGGGTGCTAGCCCCGGGAAGGGGGAAAAGCTCCACCCTCTTTTAAAATTATCCGCTTCATTAGGAATTGTCTTCCGCTATTTAAAGTGTGTTTTGATGAAGAGGGATGGCTTCTCCTTTAGGATTCAAATTTGCCACATTAATGATGACATCTTCTCACAGACCAATGAAGCGAGGAACTTCGTGGAGTGCCAACAAACCCCAACTAACAACGTTGTACTCTTCATTCCCTCTTCAAGTTCCCACCCTCGGCAGAAATAATATTAAAATATGCTCAGAAAACATGGGTCTGCCTCTCCACCGATTTTTTCTCTTTAAGATTAGGCCACCACTTCTCTTCCTTGGGCTTTGCAGCAGAGAGAAGAGCTTAGCTCGAGCCAGCCTGTGCAGCCACGCTGGAGTCTGCCCAACAAGTGGGACACCCCCGCTCTTGAAACAGTTTGGGTTTTCATCTCTGAACTGGTTTCTTTTCTCCCTGCTTTAAACTATCAGCAAACTTCGCTTTTACCTTAATTTTTTTCCCGTCTGCTTGCTAGTTTCCTAAATATTAGTTTTGTTTGTTTGTACTTTATCTGCATCACTAGTGATTTTTCTTAAAAGTGCCTTTCCCCCCACATTCTGTTTCCAAATTTCTCCACTGCTCATTATCAGGCCTCATTGCCTCTAACACCCTGTTCCCGACCCTTGCCCCGGCTCAGCTGCCTTCTGCTTTCCCATTCCTCACTTCCCTGCTCCGCTCGCTCCCTTTCGCCCCCCGTTTCCCCTTGGCTGCCCAGGTCACCCGCTCCCCCAAACTAGGGCACAGAGCAGGCCCCCGGCCCCCTTCCCCCTCGCCCAGACGTCTTCCCATGAGCACAAAACACATACGGCAGCAGAGCGGCCTCAGACACGTGTATCAAAAGCTGGAGGCACATAAATAAAAGCAACTTGGTGACTAATTTATTTTCTCGGTATCTATTAAACACAGCCTAAACTGCCCTGGACATATTGAGGCTGGAAATTAGAAGAAGGTTTATAACCACGAGAAGAAAGACAGCCTCTCAGTAGGAGTAGTGAGGGCAAGAAACCGAAATGGTTTCAAGATGGAACTAGATAAGTGTTTGAAAGACATCATATGATGTGGTTGCCTGCAACAGCAGGGGACAGGACTTGATGACTTAAGAAGTTCCTTTCAGTCTTAATTCTTATCTTCCTGTGTGGGCCAAATGTCACCCACAGCAGTCTGCGGGCAAGGCCTACGGAGACAAGGCACAGGAAAGGCGGCCACAGGCCTCTGCCGGCTGCAGTCGCCTCCCCAGCTCCAGCACACAGTTCCTCTGCGAACTGGGGTGCAGAGGGAACTGGTGAGACCTGAACGCCGTCGTGAAGCACTCCGGAGTGGGTTTCGAAAGGATGACAAAGTGCCCACGCTGTTGGGATGTGAACGTAACGCGCCGGAGGGCCCTCTCTGCTCTCCTTCCACACCGAAGGGGACAGCAGCTACAATCTTTTCTCCCATTACTGACAAGCTGCCTGCCTCTGGTTGGGAAAGCTCAGGCTCTGCAGCAGTCCAGGGATATTTGCTGCATATATAAGGTTTCAGAGGAATTGACACACTGAACTATAAAGTAAAATTAAGCTGAAAAGCAAAATCCAACATCATCCGCTGGGTTCAGTCATGTGCTTACTTGTGGAGCGGCTGCAGAATTAGGGCTCACAGCGACAGCCTGGGCACGAGCTCACAATTAACTGCAACCACGCCAGAAGAGCTCGAGGAGGTAACCCCTCTCAGCTGAGCTGTCCCTGCCATCAGTCCCCACCGCCAGCGCAAAATGTTGGCTTAAATCTTTATCAGAAGGTTGATTTTAGCGTCTTCGGCAAAAGAAACACAAGCTGACGCGTTTTGCCTTGTGACTGAGGCGGGCTACCAAGGCCCACGCAGAGAACTCGCAGCAGGTCAGCTCAAGGGGGGTAACTTGTTAAGCTGTTATAGTTCACCTGCCCAAAACTGCTGCAAGTGTTAGCAGCTGGGGATGACATGGTCAGCAGTGATGCTCGGAGGGCGACTTGACATCTGTGAATCTTCTAAGACCTCTATAACACAACCCGCAAAGCCCCGTCAGACCGGCTCTGCCTGTCATTTATTATTTGCTCCTTTGCCTGCAGCTCCTTTTGAAGCTTTAAAAGCTTTTGTTTTTGATAGTAAAAGGGTATTTGTGCCTTGCCTGTGGAAACGTCAGGCCCTGTATTGTTCAGGCCACAATAAAATATGGGTTTCAGTTTGATTTATTGCTCTCAGTTTACTTTGCCTTAAGTTGGCAGCATTTCCTGGTTTGGATTTTGCTGATGGCTTTACAGTTCCTCTTTCTGTATTAGGGCAGCCAGTTTTATGTTTGTTATTCCAACTCCAGGACTATATTCAAAATGTCTAGGAGTTGTAGTGTTTGAAATCTGATTATTTACAGCAATGCCTCTACTTGTGAAGGCATTTCCAGTAGAAATTGTCTGAAAGCAGACACATGGACTCAATTGAAGACATGTTTTTAAAGTTACTTGTCAGAGGAATGAATCCTTCTGGCCACTTCGGAGCTTTTAAGGGTTTGCTTTTTTATAGTCAATTATATTTAGTCAAAAAAACAAAAAACCGCAACACCAAGCAGGTTTCAAAATGCAAGTCTGCCATCAGGCTGGGTGGGTGAGATTTTGTCCCACTTCCCAAGCAAAACGTTTTGCCCTGTGCAGTTGAGTTTCCTACCTGCAATGTAGAATGGAGACACCAGGTTGCATGCAAGTGCCTTGAGATCTGCAGCCTGGCGCTGACGTTTCCAAAGGAGATGAAGCTCCCTGCAATTGCACCTCAAGGCTCTCAAGTCAGTCACTGTATTACCACAACCTTCATAAATACAAAAGCCTAGCTAAAATCTAATGAAACACAGCCAACAAGGTCCTCAGAAGAAAATAAGAAACTCAATGGAACAGCTGGCTGGATGTAAGTCCAATAAAAACGAGGCATATGCAGAGTTTCCAGGCCGGCACAGGAAGATTTTCCTACCAAGACAATATGCAGGATTACACCTTTCTGAAAATGTGATATAACGTTAATTGAAGGAAGATTATTTGTTGTTTGTCTTTATGGGCCTTGAATTGCTTGTTAAGGCTGTCTCTTCAATGTACTATTCCCTCTGTCTCCTGCTAGAGTCAATGGGAATCAACAGGGCTGGAGCTAGGGCTCTATAGAGGAAACCAAATTTTGAAAGAGATTTTTATTAAAATAATGCAGTTCATGCTGGCTGGCAAATTCTGAAGTCATGGGACACACAGCCAGGAAAAGGCATAAATCCTTGGACACATAGAGTGGCCGAAATTCAAATGGATACCAGAGTTGTCAAAACACTCCCAGCAGACTCGGGACAGAGCCAAACCAGATCTCCAGCCTTTGCACTCCCAGAGCAAGCGGATGGCGCAAGTCCTCGCAACAGAAGTTCCCAAACTCTCAGAGCACTCATCTCACAGCAAAAACCGAACACCAGACCCACTTAGAACAAGATTCCCTTTGAGCGTGGTTTGTCTTTAATATCTGCATCTTTCTGTCCTGAACCAGCACACTTGTCTGTGGACCCAGGAAAAAAGGAGGCGAAGCATGGTGGCAGATGTATCCGCTTCATTTTCCATCCCAATTTCTTGGCTGGCAGATTATGAACTACAAGTATTTTAAGATTTGCTTTTGCTTTCTCAGCAACGCAAGAAACTTGAAGAGAAAACGGATAAAAGCAATCCCCAAATACATTTCATGGCCACTTAAAAATATGAAAACATACTGCTTCCAGTCACTGAAATCTGTTTTAACCACGCTGGTAACAAGACCTGCCCCACCTAGACTGGCTCTAGAGCAATAGGTCTAGCTGCTTTCCTGGGGTTTTTTCGGTACAGATTTGATCAACAGGCCATGGCAACTCCTTGGAGTTATTTTACACACCACGCACAGTAAATCGCTCAGAGTCAACATATCAATGGCACAATTGACCACGATAGCTCCCTTGGGGCACTTAGTTTCACACACCGATGGTGGTGTCACACACGCCTGCAAAGCCTACCAGTTTTAAAAATCCCTTACTGCACAGGCTTGTGGCCATTTTGGAGATGCCGTAACTTACTTTGCCCTCACTAATTCCCATCCTATTAAGCATCTGCTTGATGAATTTCTGGCTGCACCATTCTGCCTGAGAAACAAAGATGGGATTACCTTTATTTTTAACAGAGAATGCTACCTTTAGATGGATAAGGAAGTGTTTTCCATTGTCAGGTTTTATTATTTATTCTGTGGTCACCACTTGGGGTCATGAACGAGAGACTTCCTTCACTTGCAGTTGAAATCCTATCCTTAAGCATTAATATGCTGCTTTTTCACATCCCACGCTTACTGCTTAATTTGATTTCAAATGGTGTATGTTACTACAGTTCCACTGAAGTGAATGGAAAGAGTCCAATTTACACCATTTAAGAAGCTGGCTCCCCGCCACTGAAAAACAAGCAAAATTAAACTTCTCAGAAAAATTTTATCACCACACTCTAAGCCCTTGAAGATAACGTACCTAGTGACAAAACAATAACTGTGTTACTAGGAAGAGCACAGCACACCGTGTGAAATCCAGGCAACAGCATTTGAGAAAAGAATAAGATACCTAACATTTGATACAAGACCAGGTCCCAGATTTCCTTCGGAGTGTATCTTAATTGGCACCGCTCGTGAACGCTCACAAATTCTGCCCTGCAAACTTCCACCAGCCCTACCTGTTCTCTTTCCATATCAGGCCATTTCAATCTACCATCTTAAGTGCAGACTTCCATGTCTGATTTTGGGTGCTCGCTTTGGAGAAGCCTGAGGTGATCTCAAACTTCATGGTCTGAAGCTTGAAACGAACAACTGACAAATGCACACATGCCATGCATACCAGAGTCTATACCTTTCGCTTTTATCAGGACGGAGGACAAGGAGACAGACCCTGCTATACTCAATGCTAAATTGATACGCATTTATATTAACATGGCAGGAAGCTGAAACTCCAGCCCAAGTCATTGTCTGTCTTAAGTAAAAGCATCGCATCAGCAGTTCTGTTTACTCAATCCAAGGCTGCTTTCATTTCTTGCTTGTTTTGCTATATATTTCTATTGAGGGAACACTTTCTCAGCAGCTTTTAGTCACTTCTTAAATGCATTTTATGAGGAGACAAAGTCAAATCACTATTACTTAATTAACACAATTGTGAAGACTTCACTCCAGCAACACAATAGCTCTCCTAATCTTGCAGAAGGATGCATGACTTCATTATTGAGTATATTGTTTCCTATAAACATATAAAACCCCTACAATAACAATCCCATCAGCTGAAATGAAGTTATCTGAGAACAGAATTAAACTCTAAATGACCCTTTGCTCCACTCCATAGACCCCTATTAATAATTCTAATCTAATCAGTGTGGATAAATGTACTGTTGCAGCCTATGCCAGGCACTCTGCCAGGAGATCCTACTGCAGTCCTCCTGATTCATTCCAGCCCAGAGCTTCTCTGGAGAAGATGCATCTAGCACGGAGAAGCCACTGGCTGACTTCCTCTTCTGTTATCTTTTAGTGGCAAAGTCATGTCCTTGTAACTGATAGACACTTCTCTTTGTAAATAACCCTGGAGTGACTGATAGAGCTTTTGCCAGACAAAGTCTGTAAATAGCTAGGCATTATTCATGCCAGGCCTGAGAACACTGTGTCACGGCTGACAAATTTATGGTAGATATGAGCTCACCTCTTCCACAAATATATACTTTCCCAGCAAATTCATCACATGTTTTAATGGCCCCATACTGAATTTGTCAGCTGTCTGTCCCTGCACATTGTTTCCTTTGGATTCCTGTCAAGGATTGTTTGTTAAAATCATCTCCCTCTTCCATCCTTCAGCTGCTAGCCCCAGGAAAGATCAATGATGACACATCTATTGATAATATTTTATATTCAACTATTTGGGTCATAAATCATTTTAACAATGCTGATATGTTTATTGAGTGTCTGCTGGCATTGCAATTATATAGAAAGTGATGTCACTCTAAATCTTGGCTTTGTTGAATCGCTTTTTACTTCTTCCTTCCCACTCCCACCCCACTTCATAATTAAAATATGTCACTTCTTATTTTTTCATTCCCACTTTAGAAGCAGGGAAAACTTTGGCATTTTCGAGAAGGTGTGGAGTCCCAGGGCTTCTGTCTCCCACTAAAACCAAATACACAAGAGCATTTCCAAGTAGTACATAAAGACACTGCCTGAAGTCTCTACAGATCCCTGGCAGGAGTCAGGATAGAAAGAGGGAATGGCAGAAGGACACCACTTCTGCCTTCTACTGTGACTCGGCAAATGGAGCAGAGGACCCTTCTCCAAGCCCTACCCGCCTGGCTGGCTAGCTCTGTCACCAAACTCAAAGAGGCACCTCACCTGGGAGAGGAGAGAAGATACTGACACCCCACAGTGATCAATCCTGCAAGACTCGGACAGGTAGGAAATCTCCCGCCAAGCCCTGTCCTGCGTGCGTGCTCAGCAACATCTTCTCCACTGCATGCAAACCGCTCCACCTGCAGATCCCCATTTCAGACCACTACCAGGAAAAATCTGGAAGACTAAAAGAGGCACTGTTACCCCTGCACAGCTGCAGCTCCAGGGACTCCCAACTGTTGCCCCCTGCCGCCCCTCACCCCCGCACAGAAGGAGCTGACTACCGTATGACTACACGATTTCGCCTTTTAATTCATGACCACAACGTTATGTAGTTACAACATTTCTAAAAGAAGATGAAGGGCTTGGCAATTCATTTAGGACTGTTTTCCTCCTTAGCGAGCTTCTGTTACGTGTACCCGAAGAGAAGAAAGAGAAAGCAAGAGAGTGTTGGCCAGCAGGAAAAGTCACATTTGTTCCTTGAATGCAAAATGTCATCATTCATTAGAGAAGACTCGAAAGCAGAGTTTCTCCCAAAAGCAGACAGCAGGCAGGATTTACACTATTTCATCAACTTGCTAATTTTAGTGGCTGCCTTTTTAATTTTTCCTTTTTTTTTTGAATCCTGTAAACATACAGAAGGAAAGATCTTGGTATGTGTGAAAGATTAATGCATAAACACGAAGGTAAAAAAAGCCTAAAGCGCTTTTCATTGGGGTGCATATTTTCCTTTACGTACCAAGACACACAGAGCTGATTTTGTCATTACCAATGAGGGGACACACCTCTTAAAATGTGTTTCAAATACGCAGCCAACCACCTCTGAGGTGTCCCACTAATTTGGAACTCTTATGATCTGCCTTCACAAGCCTATAAAACGAGACAAGAACTCTGATGAGAATTTCAGGCCCTACAGAAATGTATCGAGAATTTCAGTTTTTCCTGTGGTATACTGGCACATCAACATGTAGATTTAACCTTTCTCATGGCTTTCCAGAACACGCCGATTCTAAGGCCAGATTTGAGTTTAATTTTCCCCAGTATAATTTCACTGTGTCAAAAGATATTACTTTAGATCTACGTAGACTAAAGCAAGAACACAGCCTGGTCCCTGATTTCAGCTAGTAATGGGCGCAGAAAGGAGAACACATCTGCCAAAAGGGGAGATATTTAGAGCTGTAGTGAAATCTGGATTGTGATCTGGCTTCTGGGTTTGTGAAGGACCAGAGACATTTACTATGTGGATCTCAGAACATATCTGAAAGTCTTAGGAGAACAAGTATCACAGACAAGCAAAAATTCCTGGCAGATAATTGCACTCTTGCTTTTGCAAGTTGCCTCGTTCACCCTGTAAATGTTTGAATGAATCTTGGCCGAGTCTCAATTTTTTTAACAAACCCCCCAGACCAGACTACTTTCATATGTTCTCTGGCTTTCTGCAAACATTTTACGGTTTCATAACTCTGAAAGGTATTTTCCTGTTTCCAGTGCTTCCATTCTCTTTAGCACTGAAGGCTGAGATACCCAATATCCTCTTCGACTTTATCTTAATGGAAATTCTGGTGCAGAAGAGGATAATCAAGCCTTTCCCACTGGGAATGCAGAAGAAATACACTGCTTACAGGGGGCTTAGCCTAAATTTGACTGAAGTCAAAAAGAAACTCTCCGACTTTTCTGTCCTCCAAACAACTGTACATTCCATTATAATGACTGCAGGCATAAATCAGCCCCGAGTTATGCCTGTCAGATAACCCACTAGATATCTACTTAGCTCCATTTGCGTTCAACAACCTAATTTATGTACGTGCTCTTCAGTACCTTGTGTATACAGATAGATGACAAAACTTGATACATACAATTACAATAATCATGGTTTTCACTCTGAACTGTGTCTCCCACTGTCGTGTGCAAGCAGAGGCCAAACATTCCTATCTAAGGTAGGCTCTTAGATCAGATTGAGTTGCTATGCACTGTGAAGACACGGTGGGAAACCAGGCAGACCAGGGGTTCAAAGTGCCTCAGAAAAGGTCACAGGTCTGTCTAACTTTGGGAAGTTAACCACAGCCCCGACTTCAGAAGCCTAAATTATCTTAATCTGCCTTTACGATCAATGAACAGTCACAGCTCATTCCGTGACGGTGATTTATTCTCGTTGAGAACCCCTTTCTGTTCCAATTATAGGGGTAAACCTGGGGTTTACGCACACCTTGTCACTGCAAAAAGTGAGATGGGATGAGTCTACACGTACATGATTGCCAAATGTAAATTATTGGGATACCAATGCCTAAATATGCTAAATATGTGTAAGGATTTGAGACCCCTATTGCTTCCTCAGGTGTCCTTTAGAAATATAGCCCTAAATATGTCTAAATCTGTTTGCATTCAGGGCCTTGGTCTGCTCAGATAAAGGGTGCTGCCTTTCCAAAAGATCTTTAAAAAAAAAAAAAAAAATCACATGGATGCCAAAGTTTGGTTCAAACTCAGTTCTAGGTACTGCCTGGGCTCCAGTCTCACTTACAGAGATGATAATCAGGAGCTGATATACTGGTGCCCATTTAAAATCTGGCTGAGATCCGGAACAGGCCCAGCACACTTATCTAACAAAATAAATTGAAAAGCATGAAGAAAAATGTTAGCAATGATGATACATCCTTGCAAGTATATTTGATATATTATTTGGCTGTCTTTATTGTCAGGGGAACACAAATGTCTTGCTCACCACAGATTCCAGAAAATTTCAAGCACGAATGGGGTATTGTGTTTGTTTTTTGTATTTTTGGGCAGTATCCTGTATGTAGTCATAGCAAACCCAATTCTCCAAAAGACTGTGAGAAACTTAATTTCCCAAGCAATTGTTTATATCCATTTTAGCTTATTCTGCTAAACGTTACTGTACCAGTTGGGGTTTACATATCGCTCATGCTTTTGCACTTTAAAACATGAGTGACTGGGAGGAGGGGATTCATTCCCACATTCACTTAGCGATAAACCGAAGCATGTGCACTTGTGTAATACTTTTGCCAATACCATTATTTTATATACAAAATGTCATTATGTTCCAAAGTATTATCATTTCCTTTTTTCCCAGACAGTGACTGTCTGTAACATGTTGTTTTGGAAGGGCTCCCTTCCAGATTCTGGGTATTCCTTCACTTACAGAACTGTTTCTCACCACAAAAAGCAAAGAAATAAAAAAAAAAAGGCAGAGTGTTGGAAATCCAGGCATATAAAATCCAAGGGCATTGGTCACCTATTAGCTTTAGCTTAATTACTGATCTTGACTTGTACATTTTCCCAGGAACAATGCTTTGGAGGACCTGGCTATCTTTACACACTAGGTTATCTTACGGATCTCAAACAACTGGTTATGAATGGGCTTTTGCAACAGGACGCAAGCTGTGTTTGATTTAAGTCGATGTATATTTATGTGACAGACTCTAACCAAGTTGGACTTTGTGCCATATCCATAATGTTTGCAGAGTTACACCTGGGGAGGAAAGCCCTTGCACTAGCGTACTGACAGGATGCCAGTGGCGAGAAAGTTTACATAATAAAATCAGGGTTTAAAGGATTTATGCATCTGTCAGTGGAACAGTGATGACATTCCTCATTTACAAGCATGGTCTACAGCTTCGGCTGTGAGTAAAACATTACGGATAAGGCCAAATAAGAGTCCCTGTAGACAGATAACAACGTGTTGTATTCCATGCCCTGCTGCCTCCTCCAGCGAGGATCCTGGAGGGCACTTTGCTGGGAAGCTGCCTTCTACACGGCCTTCTGGACGTAGACATGAGTGTGTTCTTCTTGCCGTCCAGCACGGCCAGGTGTGAGCTAGTTCACACAGGAACACCAACTGCAAAGCGGTGTTTACCATGGTGCTGGGCCTGTAAGCACCACAACACACTCCTTACTGCAGCCAGTGGCTTCCATACAGATTTTGGCATTCTCCTCCCCCTCCGCACTGTCTCCCTCCCTTGATGGCCAAGATTTGCAGCCCTGGGGAGCAAGAGGAAGGTGACAGAGCCACAGGTAGGCACAACTTCGCTCCCCTTTGGCACCAACATCAAGGAGGCTTGATGTCCAGGAAAGTGTAGAGCAGGAATAGCTCACACTAACTTCGGTGCCTAACACCGACCCAGGCGCAATGCTGAAGGCTCCTGGTTTTGAAATTCTTGGCTAGTGCCAATGCCCCTTCCTTCAACCAGCTGCTGTCAGACCCCTTCCGCCAGTGCAGGCTCGGCACACAGAGCGTCAGGAAGATGCTAGTTTTCTTCCCTCCCAGCTGCCAAAGAGAGTGCCAGAAACCAAGCCATTTGAAGGGGCAGAGGATGGAGAGCAGGAGATACAAACAGAAAGGAGTCAAGGAAAAGGCTGTTCAGTTTTCTTACCGAATGAAAGGGTCAGGGAGTAAAAGGGGGATGTAGGAAAGCACTGTGACTCACCACACTGGGGAGGTGAAAATTAGCACTGCAGGAACTCAGGGAAAACCCACCTGGCAACCCAGCTCACTTTATAAAAGGTAAAAGTGTCTGGTGCTTTCAAACCTCTGTAGCCAAGAAAGGATGGGGAGGGAAGCGAGACTCCAGGAACCCGAAGCATCAGAGCACAGCGGTGGTGAGGCAGAGAGTGCCGAGATTACACTGCAGACTTTCTTTCTTTAATGGATCCCTTCCTCGTTCACCCTGAGCAAGGCAGCTGGCACACGGTATCTGGGAGTGCAGATGGATCAGCAATGTCAGACGTGCAGCTGTGCATATTTAACACACAGGGATCTTATTATCTATTTGCTGGCTAGCCGGCAGCAGGCTGATTTTGGAGGCGATTGCTCACAGTTGTAGAGAGAGAAAAATAGAGAGTAGTCCACAGTCATTAATCTTACACAACAGGCTGTGCAGTGTTAGAGCCAGAACTGCTACTCTCCTGCATCTGTCCCTCCCACTAGCCCTAAATCACTGCTTCTCAGCTCCTCTCCATTACCGAGAAGAAAATTGTCTGGGTTGGAATTAGATACCACAACAGCACAAGCAGCCCTGCTGCTCAAAACGGCTGCTACAGATTTTTACCAGTTTCAGGTCTCTAACAAGCCTTTGGTCTTACCACTGACTGGCCAGTGGGGAAAAAGGAGAAAAATTGAGAGCTTTGATGCTGGTCATTGCAATTTTCAGGCTGGGAGTCGATTTCAGGCTCACAATAAGGCCTTCTTTTCTGGAGCTCTTCTCCAGTACAACTTGATTGGCACCAAAGGCAGAGGTAAGCTGCACATACAATCATTCACCCCTCACTAAGCAATGTCATAAGATTTTAGGCCTTCATTTAGCAAAGCCCTAAAACACATGTCTAATTTGATACATGGGAACCTGTCCTGCTAGTAGTTCATTTTAAAGTTCAGCCCATCCTTCAGAGCTTTGCCGAACCACAGCCTAAGTGCTCGTGTGAGCTTGCGCCCGCGATCACACTCCAGTTTTCCTTTCCCCTTACGTTGAAGGCAAAACAGGATATATCTCAAAATAAGCAGCAATGGAGGGGAGACTCAACAGAGAGGTCACAGTCTTTCTGTGGGCAAAAAGGAGCGTGTGAGATCTGCAGGGTTCTCTATAGGAATAAGTCAGGGGAGATAAAACTCATCTGCCTCCCAGTATCAAACAGCAAAATCAACTTGATCTAAGTTCAGCTACTTTCTAACCAAATACGCCTGGACACTTTGGGAAGTGTGTTTTAGGAGACAGAGCTTCTAAACTACCTGCTTTCTGAGAAGACCATGTTTGTCTGAATGGTAACCGGCAGTGTCGGGTTTGCGGTGAACACCAGCACTCGCTCAGATGACACACTTGCTGAAATGTAAGATACTTCACGTCACTGTGTCGTGACAGAGGGTTTTTTTCAGGCAGCTGGATATAGAAAAAACATTTCTACCAGAAAACCGCAGCAGGGATGGAAAGACAAGCAGGTATTGTAAAATGCTGCAGGCCTGAAAATATTCAGGATGTTTTCCAGTATCACTGAAAAGTAGAAATCAGCCATACCTAGAGGACCTCCCTCTCCCACACTAAATTGAGGGAGTGTGAAGAAATCAAGAACTTTGCAGCTACAAGTGAAAACAGACCACTTTGAAGGAAAAGAGCAGTTTAGCAATTAAAAATATGTGTAATAGTAGGTAAAGCTCGGGACCACTTCAGCTATTTGAACTTCTCAGTTTTTTTAATTGCGAGCTTGTTCCACCACACTGATGTAAAAGCAAAAGCCTTATCCCCCAGCCAACACTTACAATCCTCAGAAATAAAAATGATTACATGGAGAGAGAGGTGCAGGGAGACACTTTGTGCCTTAAGCCATGTTCATCCGTGGAACAACAGAACTTTTGTGATGTCCCTCAACTGCCCGTAAAACACCCAACCGCCTTATCAAGAGTGAAACTCGGCATTGCCAGAAAGGCAGAAGGAAGAGTGACAATAGCTGACAGAGGTAAGGAAGGTGCAAAGAGGGAAAGCTTTACTGAACGAAAAACCAGCAAAAATAAAAGCGCAAGGATTTTGTATGGAAACGGAACCAAGAAGAAAGAAGATGAGGGTTTGGAGGGATTGAAGCCACCCACCCCTGACAACGGCAGTCTTTTCCTGGACTCCAGGAATAGCTGGCCTCATTGAAAAGGATGTGATTAAGTAACTCAGACTTTAATGAAAGAGATCATGTTTCACCAGAAAGGAGCAAAGTCTCTGAAAGGCTCCTTATCAGCCTATACTGCACAATGAAGAAGAGGTCAGATTCAAGTGGTACATTAGTCAAATAATACCGTCTGAACATTTACTTTCAGCTCACTCTTTTTGACGAAGGCCACGGCCAATAATTACTAATGGATAAGGGAGGTTTATTTGATGGGGACCTGACATTCATTACAGCAGACGCTGGCATGGTTAATTGATCAGAAGGATAGTAAGTGAAAGAGTTACACTGAAAATAATGCCGTTAGCCGAGTGATGTACATGTGCTATTGGTCAGCATCATTTCATAATTAGGTCACTCAGGGAGCCTTTTGGGTCACTGACGGTGGAACAGCAGCCAAAAGCACCAAATTTGCCTGCTGAGACAGATGCCCAAGTTACTGTTGTGCATAAGCACTACAGGTGCTTGGGAAGAAACAGACCTTACAGCCTATAAATATTTTAGCCATGGCAGATGAATAATAAATTGGTGAGAACAACATAGTGACATGAACTCATGTGAAACTATACCACACACTGTGAACAATATGGCCAACTGCATTAAAGCAGGACACTTTAAAAAGCATCCTTAAGAACTGGCCATCAGTCTTCTCGATCCCGCTTCATGGCTACCTAACATCTGGCTTGATACAGACAATGAAACCAGTAAAATCAGAACTGCTGGTTCCCTGTACGAAGCAAAACCAGAGGAATGGGTTCCTGTACTATTGTTCATCAGCTGCTAACCTTGCAGAGAGCAGATATGGCACCCCCCTGCACTAGAGCTGATATGGGTAAGGGAGTAACAGTGATGGGAGACACAAACTAACAAGAGTAACAATGTTCAAATATGAAGCAGAAAATAAAAAGTCTGTATCATCCATGTCTTTTCAACTTCTTCCAAAGAAATGAGCTCACAAAGATTGATTTTTACTAAAAATCAACACAAAATTAGAAAATGCCCAAGAACTTTCATCCTCAGACTTGAAGCATTCAGATAAAGTGAAACTTAATCCTGAACCAAGCCAGTCCGTTTTGATGTTATGAAACCAAATTACTACTAATGAAGTTCTGGCAAAACCAAATCATCCCCGATTTTCCTGTTCAAGAGAGGAATTTCAGAGCCCCAGAACCTGGGTAAAATAGATCTGAAATCCACATCGCTCTTCTCATCTCAGCTTCTTCCAAAGCCAAACCTGAACTCCCATATTCTTACAATAGCCACCACCAATGCCATTAAAAATAAAGGTCATACTGACTCCAAAACAATAACGAGGCTTAACCACACACTCAAGGTGAAAAATAATCTTCCTCCCCAGTTGGAAAAAAAACTTCATGCTGCCAAACTGATCACCAATCCATTTTTGGCTGTGCCAAAAAGGATACTGAACTTAGTCAGAGCCTTTCCACTGCATCTGCCTGGCTTTGGATCAAGCTTGTCATGACCAAAACTAAATTCAGAGGAACGAGCTACAGGTAGATGACAAAGATGTCAAGCAGAGGAACATAATTATAGGCACTTTTCAGAAATCACTACTTAGCCCAAACGCCTTTTTCCCCCAGCTCTCAGATTATAACTCGCTGATTTACATTGGAATATTATTTAATTAGATCAGCACCAAATAACTCATTGTATTTTGTCATTTTAATGATTCTTTATATTTCTCCAGTTTGATGGGTTAATCATCCCCTATCACAGTTTATGGCCTCTATCTTCTTTATTGTGTTTTGCCTCCCATCAGCTATCCAAGGTGATGTGAACTTTGTGCTATTGACTTTTCTCACTCCTCTGGGGAGGTTGTCATGGAGAATTAAGCTATTGACAAATCAACAGCCAACACGCTGAACTCCTTCCTGCACGTCATCATCAGGAATGTGGGAACCAGCCAAATTTCGGGCTGTGCAGAACCAAGATGTTCCACCACGTAAAAGAAATTCCAAAAACCTATGTATCAGAGTCTCCTCTCATTTAAATCTGGAATAAAAGAATGATTTCATCCTCTAGCTTAACAAAGCCTTTTTAGAAAAAGTTCAGGCAGCAGAATTAAGTGAATGAATTTCAGACTTCCTATGATGATTTTAATCTTCTCAACAGATGTAGTTTTTGTTTCCAGAAGCTGCTGTCTTCATTAGGTGTGAACTGAGCAAATGAACTAGACAGTGCTAACTGCAAGAAGTGATGAATAACAATTATTTTTCAAATGCACTTAATAAACGTTAATTTGCTCCTTTTTCTTCCTATTATTCCAAAGTGTGGGAACTATTCTTGTCATCTAGATAATTAGTCTGTCAAAAATATCTAACTTGTGAGTCAGTGCAGTATCACTCCTTAATACAGAACCTCCCATTTTTATATAAAAGCTACAAATAGATATAAAAGAGTTCTGCAAGACTAGAAGGTAAAAACCAATTAGTTATTTACCAAGATGTGCTGGCTGAAATGGAGACTTATTCTGGTTCATATTTCAAAGGCTGCCTTCCCCTCTGTGTTTCCTAACAACTTTTGTGGATATGGAATTCAACTGCTGGGTCAGTTTTAGTATGTTGCACTGTGGATTTGTCCAGAGGCAAATGCTATTCCCAAGCATGCCTGTGCTTAACTGAAAATAGGTCTCTTAAGGTACCATTACATATACCTCCTTGTGCTCCCCCTCAAATGTTTCCTCAAATTTTAATGAAAATGCCATTTCAGACAGTTTTCTTCCCAAAGCTGTTCCGCTGCCAAGTAGTAAAAATAAGTCCAGCTCCTTGTTGTTGCTGTGGTTGTTGTCAGAGCAGATGATGAGCCAGGGAGCTTGCACTATATGTTCTATTTCCATTCCCCAACGGAGAGCTTTAGATAAGCTCCTCCAACCAGGGTTATGGAGACAGTGCCAGGAAATGTTGTGGGAGCTGGAGGGAGTGCTGGACAGTCTAGAAAAGTGAAGGAAAAAGCTCCAAATTCAAAACTGAAGCTTTGCAGATCCAAGTCAACTCCCTAATTTTTTCAATGGCATAATCTACCACTTCACTTCAGGCTTGCAGTATGAAAGTATTCAGTCCTCTGTTCACGTCTGTGTAGCGCTGGTTATGCCAGGACTCACCCTATTTCCTGCTTTAGGTTAGCTGCAGTCTTGCACTGTCTCTTGTTTCATGTCAACTGATAAATCAGTCAAATGATCAGATCCCTTTTTTTAATGAACCGTATTTACTTTTTGACAGCTGTGCTCCATCCCCTCCTCCTCTTCTGTAGATTGCAAATACACGTAAATCATTACTGTTACAATAATGCAAATCCAGTAGGAGTGAGACTCCCGAGACCTTGCATCAGCCAACTCTATTAATTAAGCTATATGGTGCCACGCAGTGAAAACTTGAAGCTTGTCATGGTTGTGACCTCTCCGAAAAGAATATGACTTTTAGAGTAGGTTTCACTTCAGACACTAAAAATTAGCCTTCTAAAAATAAGGCAATCTGAGCTGGTAATCTGCACTCCCAGAACAGGCTATGCAGGCAGAAAAGGCCCTTCCAGAGAAAAACTTCCGTGTCTAAGATAAGCAGATGACCCACTGGGCCTGGTATATCTCCAAGGGGATTATTATGATTATTGTTACTATTGGTTTTGCGGTTTTTAACTCAGTAGCTCCTCCAGAAGCATCGCTAGGCTGAGTGGCCAGCACTATCTGGGAACCCAGTGTCAGACATGGAAGCAGTCAAGGCACAAGCACATAGGCAGGATAAATTTGGTGATGCCAACCTGCAGTTTTCCTTTTTTCATAACAGAAAATAGTCTCTTTTTAATAAGCAGCTCACCAACTTCCCCTACTCTTGTTCTCTGTCTGTTTTGTATTTATTTCTCTTTCCCCACTCCCTTTCTACATTCTTCAACCTCCTTCCTTCCTCCTCTGCTCACCATATCCACTCTTCCTTTGCCAATTATTATCTCCTGCACAAATATCATCTCTGCATTTATTTTGTCAAAAACAAAACAATCCAGACGCTCTCAAAAATGTTGGAAGAAGTTCTCATATGAATAAAGTAAATTAATGAACAGTCGGAGTAGGAAAAGGAAATCAAACTAACAAGCTGCACGACAAACACTGCCCCGACCTCTCCGAGTACACCCCCTTGCCCAGACTGATCTATAAGGAGTCCCATGGAATTACCAGGGGAACATTTTCATGGGACTTTCTGTATCAGTCCCTCACCCTGCCTCCATGTCTATTTTTTCATACTCTCATCTCTCCAAGGCAGTGCCCATGTGCTCCTAAGCTTGCTCAAATCTGACAGCAAAATGGGACTTCGAATTTATGGAAGGCCTTTGGAAGCAGACTGCTGAAATCCCTATGAGAAAGCCTGATGTTTTGACATTGGCTTTACTCCTGAACCAGACTGAAAAAAATCAGAAAAACTTCCTGGAGAAAACTCAGATTTTATTATGCGAACAGGAGTCTCAAGACTCTCTGTGAAAATACAGCTGCAAAAAGAGACCCTCACAGAAGCCAAGGGGGTGCAAAGCAGCAGAGAAACGTGAATAACCGAAAGCAACAACTGCCGGGAAGTCAAAACAACCAACAGCCCCTTTTGACTCCAAAATCCCTCAGGAAGTGCAAAGCTTCAGGCAGAGCCACAAGCTAGCACCCATCTGACCTGAAAAGAAACACAGCACTGGACATACACAAAATTAAAACAAAATCATTTTCCTTCAGATTCTTCACGGAGACTTTTAAAACAGAACACACTGTTTTCTGATACATCAACCCACTAGATAAAGAAATATCACATTTCACAAAATCCCACATCGTGAAGTCACATTGCTAGTTTACGCACAACTTAGAAACAGCATCCCCAAATCTGGCAGCCCAGGGAGGAGGGGGCGGGGGAGGGCATGCTGCTGTACGGATCTGTGCAGGATCCAGAGGAAGAAGGGATGGAGAGAGTCCCCCATCCACTTTGGATGACAAGTTGTGGAAGTTCCCAAGTTTATTAAAAGCTCTCCTTCAAAGGAACACGTGAGCACTATCTCACGTCCAAGTGGCAGCCTTCAGCTGACTCCTCTGGGAGTTGGTCAGCCCCAGATTTGTGCCTATTTAAATGAGAGTACACACAAAGAACGCATTCAACTGTTTTCTTTCATGTATGAAATAATATGTGGTAAAAGACCACCATTACCAAACGGATTCATCTGTCCCTTTCGCTTAAGAGTCAGCAAAAATCTAAAGCCTTCATCTTTACCCCTGTGACCTACCCTGCCGGTTTGTCTCTGTCTCACTGTTTGGAGAAGGGACCCCTGATTAAGAGGCGTGTTGGGACATCGGTCAACACAGTGGCAAGGGTCTCGTTTCCTCCTGCATTAATATCTCGCCAGTGTTAATTGCAGTTATGGGTGAATAGGCAATACTGGAGAACAGAGGATGTGAGTGTTTTGCCATTACTGATTACCTCACATCACACATTCAAAACGAATTTGCTTGTCCCTGCAGTCCTTGGGTCAGAGAAAAAAAAAAAACAACTAAGGAGGAAAAAGCCTGTTGGTACTGACAGCTGCTCTTCAAAGGTCAAGGATTACAATAGTTGGAGCACTGCAGGTCAGGGCTGATGTGAACCGCACAGAGAAACTCTTCTTGCCCTCCCTGCAGCGCGGCTGCAACGAACGGTATCTGTCCCTCTCTCTTTATAAGCTTTGAATTCACATAAAAATAAAAAAAAAAGGAAAATAAAGCAAATAAAAAATATTTACAATGTAATCTCTTCTCTGCACACACCTCTTCCAATCAGGCAGCTATGAAAGCTGTCCTCCTGGCAAGATAAACTATCATTTTTTAACAAGGTAGATGGATGCCTTCATACATTTTTAAGCTTGGGACAGGATATATTTTGTGGTTTATTTATAATGACATCAATTACACTTGCTCCTAGGTAATAATTCACTCCTTTATAATTATTTATGAGGTGATTTTTACTTTTTTGAAAGTTTTATGTTTATTGATGTGTTTGGTTAACGAACACTTAAATGACATGGTCAGTTGCTTTGCAGGATGCTGGAGAACAGCAAAATCAATATGTTCTGCACCTGAGAACAATCTTCTTAGTTTTCTAGTAATGATTCCCTGAGCAAGGTCCCAGGAGCCTGAGAGATAATTGCAATTCCACATAGTCAACAGTCTGCTCAGATCTATATAATCACTGTCTTTAGCTGCTTCATTTTGTTTGGTTTTGTTGCGTGTGATCTT
This sequence comes from Eurypyga helias, assembly GCF_000690775.1. NCBI lineage: Eukaryota > Metazoa > Chordata > Aves > Eurypygiformes > Eurypygidae > Eurypyga > Eurypyga helias. Next base: position 27,409 of record NW_010257861.1, read on the forward strand.
TGCCATTAACATCTCTCTCTCTGTGATCTCAACTGGCTGGTTTTTGCCTCCCAGCCCCTCCTTTAGCTTTCATTTGAGAGCCTCACCTCTGTTGAATTCAGACCCCGCGCCGAGCAGAGAAAGCAGTTGGTTAAGTAGCTGCTTTCTGCCACTCAATTTATCTTTGTTGATTGCTACCTTTGGAGAATGAAAGTTCATAGCGCTCCGGATAAACATTAAAAATAAGACATAATAAGGCTTAGTATCCCCAGCTGAAGATAATTGATCTCCTCAGTTGCTTTAATATGCAGAGTACAGAACACAGACAAGTGTTAATGGAATAATATATTCTATGGCCCCTCTGTGCTGGGAGGCCGACAGCACTCTGCACGGTGAGGGATGGTAAGCAGGCTTAGCTCCTCCAGCCCAGACGCTGGCAAAGAAATTTGTCTTCAGTTCCAAGGCCTTTATACATGCAAAGGAGAATATATGATGGTATTTCAATCTCCAAAGTGGCTTGTGCTCCGGCTGTGGCACAGAGTGTTTTTTAGAAGGACAGGATCAATGGTTTAGGGCCTTTTTAAAGTCGTAATTGTAGCTTTAGCACTATTTGTGAAATGCCTCACCCAGTAAGTGCACCGAGGGGATTAATCAGGTATATCTGTAAGTTAGGTCTGAATGCAGAGCACAGAGCTTAAAAGAGCGAATGGGTCAGGAAAGCGTAGCACACTTAATCCATGACCTCCCACAGCGTGGTCCTGAACCACTTGTGGTCTACATGGCCTCCTCCAGTGCTCTGCAGCGAGCCCATAAAAAAGACCTATCAGACAGTGACACATTGTTTTCACATAAATGAGCGTGAGTGTCCTTGCGCAAGATCTGTGAGCACCTGACACTGACCTAAAGCGGCTGGGAATCACCATCTTCCTGGATCCCCACAAGCACAGAAAAATAAAAGCCTTTTAGGAAGTGCCACAACCTCCTCCCTGTGACATTCAGGTGCAGTTTGTTCATCAGCTCATGCATGGAGTCAGCTGCCCCACTGCTAGGATCAAGTGGTTTTGAAATGCAACCTGATCCAGTCTATTACCACCCACCTTAGCTAAAGGACTGCACCCAAGACCCCCGCTACAGCAGCACCCTGCTGCAGGGCTTTCCAGGGCAGATGCTTTCAGAGCGAAGAGAATACCTGAGGAGAGAAAGGATTTGGTAGAAAGGATAACCCATGAGCAGACTATTTCAATTTGAAGCTCAAGCAGAGACACCTGAAAGATTTTTTATTTCCACATTCCGAGCACCTGAGAGCTGAAAACCAGATGTCTCAGCTGGACACCTAAGCTATCAGGTATTCGCAGCAGTCGCTTTAGAAAATGCAGCTCTGAGTCCTCCAGTAATACAAAACAGGACAAACATCTTCCAAACGGACCAGTGAAAACCCCCAGACACATTATTTGGAAAGTTATTAGCTGGTAACTGACAAAACCAATTCTCCCCCTTCATTTACAAAAATGAAAATTGGCATCATTCTTCTGAGTTTCAGAAAAGACCAGTAGTAATGTTCACATGAATAAATCAACTGGGAAGATGTTTGTAAATCTTGATCAGCCAAAGAGAAATAGTTACCTGCTATAAAGGAAGATAGCTGACTTTTCTACTTCCATTAACTGTTGCCAAATCTCATAAATGTAAACAGAGAATAAATCCTTTCAGTCACTGAATATGAATATTCTCCTGGGAAAATCCAGCTGGCATCCAGCTTGATTTATGCGCTTTAAAAAAAGCAGTTGTTTTACAAGCCTAGGCTGAGCCTTAAAATATAAGTTCATGTGTAAAAAATATTATGGCTCAGGACCTATTTCAGCAAAAAAAATCACATCCTCTTCTCAGCCGCCAACCATTCCCCACGCTGAGAGCAAAGGCACGTGAACTCAGGGTCACGGCATCTGCTCAGAGGAGTCTGTTAAACTTAGGTATCGCAACAATGACCTCTCGCATCACGGCCCCTTGCCAGGCAGCTACTGCAGCTCCTAATCTGTGCATTGAACTTGGAAGCCTGGAGCCTCGATAGTCATTGGATCTGAGCCTCCTTAACAGCCACTCGTTACTCTTCAGCGTCTTCCCTCATTTCAGATCCCCTAAGTAAGTCACTGAAGAAATGCACATCTTTCTTTGATAGCAAGGCCGTGTCATTAAGCAAACTGATAATCCTTGTGATTACAAGGGCAGTCGCAGACCTGTTCTTTGGCTGGGGAGGCTGCAGATCCGCAAGCCCTGGGTGGTGGAAGGCAGCGTGGTCATGCTAAGAAAGATTTGAAGGAAACAGGGGATATTGAACTGCTTATTTCTCTGTGTTCTGTGTCCATGCCTGATTATTTGGTCTGGTAACCTACTCCCAAACTAGATGAATTTTCTGTACGCACGCATACAAACACACATGAAATACACACTTGTTCACTGTATATGAGTGTCCCATGCCATTTCATTTTCAGTCTTGGGGAAATTGAGAGAACATTGCCAAGCGTGTTCTCAGTTCTACTCTGTAGAGGCCTGAACTAAAATTACGACTGAAAAGCAAATGCAGTGACCTTTAAAGGAATTGAGAAGAAGCTATTTCCAGTACATTACTAAATGCTATATTTTAAAGGTTCTAACCTTATTTGCTACAAGTGTATAATATCAGGAAAACCTTGTGAGTGAAGGTTCTGCATTCATCATATAGCTCAAGTCACTTACAGAAGATATGGGGAAAGGTATTATTTTCCCCCCTTGCAGATATTAAAGTTCAACCCCCTTTCCTGTAGTGTTTTGCTGCATGAAATAAGGTTCAGGGATCACTTTAAGAATTACAGGCTGCTCAACCTAACAAAAATGTAGTTTCCTGCAAGCAGCCATAGATGCACCATCAAACAGGGAGAGCAATTTATGAGATACGCGTGTCCTACACAGCTCAAACAAGCTACGGGGAACTGACTGCTGCCGTCTGATATCACCACTGCATTAACTCTATTGAACAAAATACTCTTTTATGAGAATTATAATAGAAATTGATTTACAAGATACAGTTTAAAAGGAAAAGATGGGACAACAAAAGACGTGCCATAAACTCTTGTGAGGCCACCCTTATGCCTGGAGTTTAATTGCATCAAGTAAGCAACAAGAGGAACGTGATGGCGTGTCTGTGTAGTGCTTCATTTAACATCTGACAGGCAACAGACACTTCGTGTTTTGATGCTTAGAAAATCATAAAGTGAAATGTTAAATTTGCTTTATTTATTATTGTTATTGATTGATTTATATTGTGCCTTTCGTATGCATAATCGTACTGTACACCAAATAAATCAGGGAGCGTAAAACCTTCATCACAGCAAATAAAGAATGAAAGCAGGCAGAACCAGAATTGTCAATAAAATGCAGAAGTGGTTAGTAAACAACTGTGAGGTTTATCTGATCTTTATAAATTTGTCTGGAATTAGCTGTATGGGATACAGTGGCGTCAAATACTTCACCAGATAAATTTCTAATATGAAAATACAATGGACCAGGAAACAGAAGAGGTGGATAATGTAAATACTACAAACCAGAGATGCAATGCGGCTTGCACAACGGAATATAAATTGTGTCAGGAAACAACGCTAAGAAAATACGCAAAAGCTGAATTCCTTTAAAAGCACTGTAACATTTATAATCAAGGAATATCTAATACAAAGACAACCTTGCTACCATTCCTATCTCGTCCCTGCTATCCGAGTCCCTGACCCCAGAAGCTATAGTACGGGCTTAGCTATGAGCTTACAATTGAGCACATTAGTTTATAGAATCACTGCTACGTATTACATGTGAAAATGAGAAAAAGGTGATAAAAGCTCCAAAAATACTGCACAATATTTGGGTTTTTTTTTTTACATTTGCTTTTTGGCCATCAAAAAATACCTTAATTTGTTTCAGTAAAACAGGATAGTGCCCTTAAAGAGCTTAAAGAGTTACAGGCCCTGGATGTGCTTTAAAGCAGTACAGGAAATCACAGGCACAGATATGGTACTTGACCTTTAGTGGTGCAATGAAACCACTAAAATATATGTTAGGCTGCAAAATGCTGAGATCTTCTACTGTGAAACAAAACAGATATTGATTTTTCCTATACACCTTTTAGTACGACAGTAAGTCAAACATAGTTGGTGCCAGATGATTCTGGTTGTTTGAGATATCATGCAACATGTTCAGTAAAAGTCAAGAGGAGTGAGATTTTTAGTGCTTTTGTAGCTTGGTTTTCTGAATTCACTTAACCAAAACTGTGGGTTAAATGAATGTGTCAGCAATGTCTCCCTATACCTTACACAAAGTTCTGCAGGAACGTACGCAGGGCCCCCAACACCGCCCAATTCCATAGGTGAGAGGGTGAAGGTTTGCTGCATGGACGTGAGACAACGTTTGGATGGACATGGTTGGATTTGTGAGTTAACCACCAGGCAAGAAACCAAAATAAGACTTTAAAGATCCTTACGTCCATGCCTCAACAAAAAACCAACTGCAAATTTCACCTCGCATGAGTCTAGAACTTGAGGATTTGACCATTGATAGTTTTTAAAGTTATTTAAATTAGCTAACCCTGAAATGGAAGGACAACAACATATTTCTGACTCTTTAAGAAGAAATGCTTTTCAAGAAGCCTTCATAAGCTAAGTGACACCTGATGGCAACAAATTCTAATGCGAAACATTTCATACATCAAATGTATTTCTGCATTCGGCAACCCAGAATATGGTGCTGGTTTTTACAGACAGACACGTGAGGAAGGACAGATTAGTCTTTGTGACTTTGGATATCAGTCTGCAAAACAGCTGCTCCCATCCCACTGCAGGTCCCAGAGGCTGAAGGCACACAGTACTCTCTAGTATACCCTTTACGCTCTCCTGCTGTACGATCCTACTTTAAATACAAAGATCTCTGACTTTACTTCTGGTTGCTGTGGAATTGCTTGTGAGATCACAAAGGTCTCAATGAAAACAGCAGGAACTGTCAGATTAAAAGTGGGTTTCAATCTATCCACAGAGCTGTATACACTTAACATTTGTAATTAAAATCCACAGACAATAGGTCTCCTACCCTTTGTGACCTTTCATAGGTCACAACATGGTCTAAGGACACTTGTGGACTCTGTGCAGAGGTTCAGGGCCAGTCACTCTTTCTATGCACGTTTCAGTCCTAGTAAAGAGAGGCAGTGTGTTCTAAAAAGGCACCAACGACCCAACCCCAAACTGAGACAAACACACTGCCCACTTTGACTACCTGGGCCCCAGGCAGAGGCAAGATCCGTAACTGAGATACTCCAGGCTGTTTTAAAAATATCTTCCCTGACTTTCAGGGCCCTTGAGCAGTTGCTTCAAGCTGGAGCTTTGCAGAACCACCAGCCTGGGCTATCAGGCAGGTGAGGGCTTCCTGTTCTCCAAACAGGAGGAGTAATGTCAGCATTGATGACCCAACCTTGCCACCCTTGTATACTCAAAACCTACTCCTTTAGCTGGACCGCTGCTATGTGACAGTGTCATTCTGAGCAGTGGGGCCAGACCTGCACGCTAGCAAGAACGACTCAGACGGGAGTTCGTGCACAGCGAGCACAGGGAGTCAGCACTGCTGAACATCATTAGCAACTCCAGCTGGGTTTCTCCCAGCTAAATCTGCCTTGTCCACAAATGACCACCAGAACATGAAAAAAACAGACGACTTGCCATACCTTGAGTGAAAAAATATGACTGAATAAATCCCGAGCATAAGACTTTGTGCCTAATTAGTTAAATCCCCTTAAGACATTAAAAAAATTGCTAAAAGGGCTCTCAGTAATTTGTAATAAGATGCTTAGATAATGTGCTCACTATCAAGGGAAGTTTCCAGTTTCACTGTACTCCATTTTTTAACATCTTGGCAAAGAGGTTTTTCCCCCTCTCATGCTAAAGACCTCCCATTGACACTGTAACGTTAGCCTGGGAGCAGCTGGTGACTATTTCTGATGAATGGCAGGTGAGAGAGTTTTTCACGCCAAACCAGCACGCACACAAAACTGAATTCTTCATCCTCATTTCTCTCACTTAGCAGCTTTAAAGAAGCCCGAGACATGGCTGGTTGGGACAGTTTAGCCTTCACCTTACATGAGCAGGCTAGGAAAAGCAAAGAGAGGAAAAAGCTCTGAGAAGGAGCTGCCTGTCCTTTGGCTTGGCATCAATCCACTCCTACTCTACCAGGGGCTCTAGCTGGGCACCAGTGGCCAGCACAGGCCAGATGGGTATCTGAGTGTGATAGTCCACAAACAGATGAAAAGGAATCGCTTTTGGAGCTGACCCAGAATGAAAGAGGCTTGCTCCATAGAATAGAAAAGTAAAATGATTCGAAAGACCTAATTAAAACATCAATATTTCTCTACAGGTCTGATTTTCAGGGTGATTTTCTTATTTTCATTTCATTTTTGCCTTTTGATTATTTAATACACCTAATTTAGATTCATTTGTACCTGATATTTTATTCCAGAATGAGAAATTTAAAAGACTTCAGCTTTTTCAGAATTTTTTTATATGAATATTTTTTACTTCATTTGAAACCATGTTTTTTCATCCCTGCAAAATAAACCAACTGAACAACAACTGTTGCCTGTTCCCTATCCACCAATGCAGAACGCGTGAGAAAACTCTGTGTCAAACTCCATATCCAAACCTTTCATCCGTGGGTAGATTTAAACCACGTAAGTTTAAAGAGGAGCCGGACAATACCGTAAAGATGCCAGCCAAAGATGCCTCTGCTGACAGTGGTCCCGGCCTTCGAGAGCGCTGTGAACAGAACCTGCTCTGGAGACTGGACTGTTTTGAGGGGCTGGATGAGGACTGACTGGATGGTCTATCACTGCAGGTATGCCGGTGTTCCTCCTGATCCGTACCTGAAGAATGGAAATAGCAAAAATGCTGAGTAGCTTCAATTGACTCAGTTTTTACAGAAATGAAGGGCATTCAGAAACAACCAGGACTGCCCTTCCTCCCCCCCCTTTTTTTAAAGTTCATCAAAATACATTTTTACATTGCTTCAGCTTTTCTTTTTGTGCCAACTTCCAGCAATAAACCTGCTTTATTAAACTGACATTTTGCAAGTAGTTAGTCCTGAAAATTGACTACGCCCTTTTGGTATTAGAAAAATCATTCTGGAGGCAGCTGAAATATTAAATGAAACAAAAAAGATAGCTAATGGAACAGCAGGAAATCTGATTAATTTCTTCTTTTTTTTTTTTTTTCAGAACAATGCTGATGAAGCAAGATAGCCATTTTATTCAGCAATGAGGTAATTTGTTTGGCAAAAACAGAAACTACCTGAACCAGGACTGAAAATCTAAACCGTGCTTTAGCTGAAGTTCAGAATTGTTTAAGTTCATCTGAATTGTGTTTTCGTATTCCCACTCTAATTATGACGGATTGGCACCCATACCATATTAGAAGCAGCCAAGAGGCGGATGGGAAACTTGAAGAACAGCAAAGTGCTCCCTGAAGCAAAGAGGGTGATTCATTTGGAAGGAGGTTTTCCGAGGAATCAACATTCCAACTTAGTTACCTGGCAGTTTGGGGCAATTAGATTGGATATTTGAAACTGTAGCTGAGTTACCAGTCCTGTGAATTAATTTCATTATTCTCTCTTTAGTTAACTAAGGTCACCCTGAGAATCAAGGTTTCTAAGTGAATTTGGAAGTGGTATTTAAAGAGAGATTTTCAAAGCAAATAATAAATATGCATAGGATGTGGATATACCAACTTACAATATTTGTAGGAACACTGGGAACATAATGCATGCAAATTCACATAAACATTGTGGAGATTTTTCTTCCCTATACTTTCTGCAATGTAACAACAAATCAGAAGTGTGTAGTTGCAGACGCAGAGCAGATAGTCAGGCACTCCACATACCCCGCACGTATGGTCGTGCGCTTTTCCAGCTGAACACACCACGCTGAACTGTATGCACTTCACTCAAGTGCCTCAATTAGACAGACAATTCCAAAGAAGGATTCAATGCACCCAAAAGCCAAGCTGCCTGCCCTCTGTTTCTCTCTACCTAGGCTAGAGGAGTCTGCAGTAAAGAAAATCTTATTTAAACCCTTACTGAAGTGCTTCTGTTTTTGAGGGATGAAAGCAGACTTTATGAGCATATTATTTTGCAGATTCAAAGGCAGCCCCATTTTTGCAAAAAAGCTCTTGCTTATTGCCACGTGTTATAATTCTGAGGTTAAAGAAGACAACTTCAGTGTATTAGTTCATCTGATAATGTGTAAACTCTTGCTAGTTACCGTAAAGCTTTGGTTTTGTTTCTGTAGCAAAACAGGTAAACTTTTCATCATGTTTCTTTCCAACCTGCCTGGAGGAAAAGTGACAACCTTTATTCCTAAGCCCCCGTGTTCCACTGCTCTGAGCAGAAATACATCAGGCAGGGACTAGCTTGCATTTCGTTCTTGGGACAGAAAGAACATGCTGGTTATGAATGGAAAATGAGATTATACTGAATAGAACAAAATCTAGAAGTGGGAGCAAACGCAACCAATTCAGAGCATCGCTGCAAGCTTACTATTATTATGGATGACTGTTTCACCTTATAAACCAGGTTTTCATTATGTTTCTGATAAAGCTACATTTGGAAACGGACTGTTTTCTTGCCCTGCTTTGAGAGGATTTGGCTTACCAGTTGAGCTGTGCAACAGCATTACGTGAATTTCACCAATGAGTAGATCTAATAAAGCAAGCTGAAGAACAATATACTCAAGTCACATATGCACCTTCTGCCCTTTAAATCACAGTAGTTAAACCAAACCAAAAAACCCCAAACACATCAACCCTCTCAGCTCTGCAGGCTGGTACAGCCCTGAATCATTAATCTCTCCAAGTGGCTAGCTTAGGCTAGTTTCTACGATGTCATCGTACATCGCAGTCCATGTCCGCATCCAAGAACGTAGGCTGATCTGGGAACTCTTGATTTAATACATGTTGCCACACCGCCCTTGACCTCAGAAGGACTTTGAAGTTTTCTGGCTGGAGATGAAAGTTACAGTATGTGTGGCAGAGCCGGGCTGTAGAGTAAGAAAGAATTGCTAACTCAACAACTTGTTAAAACACATATTTCCAGAACCCTTTTTTTTTTTTTTTAAACTAATAAACACACTATTTCCAGAATTTCAGTCCTCTTGTTCAGATTGATTAGATGAGAGATGAATTTGAACAGACAGATAGATTAAATCAAGAGTTATGGGTAAATTATTTCCAGTCCTCTGAATCTGGCCTGATGGTATCCATTTCCTAGTCCTCCTTAAGGATTTCTGCTGGAGCGTGGCCTATAAAGCTTCGATCCCTGCGTGCATCATCAGATTATGAGTGGCGATTAGATGTGAGCTGAGGATATCTTCCCAGAGAGGGCTTTATTCTTTGGAAGCTGTAAGGGGAGACCAGGTTCAGAATTATTTCCAGTCCTCTGAATCTGGCCTGATGGTATCCATTTCCTAGTCCTCCTTAAGGATTTCTGCTGGAGCGTGGCCTATAAAGCTTCGATCCCTGCGTGCATCATCAGATTATGAGTGGCGATTAGATGTGAGCTGAGGATATCTTCCCAGAGAGGGCTTTATTCTTTGGAAGCTGTAAGGGGAGACCAGGTTCAGCATTTCCAAAAGAATAAAGATCATGCACTGGCATTTGATAGAGTGTGAAAAACAAGAGGGATGATACTCCCCAAGATTATTGTTTGCCTCCCTGTCATATGTTCATGCTGTTCGGACCCAAAGCAGACATCTGTTGGACAGCTTAGTCATGTTGTAAAAGGGCCAGATGTAATTAACGTGTGTACTCATTTCTTGCCAATCAAAAGGAACTGGGGAAGAAAAAAAAAAAAAGAGCACAAAACCAGAACACCAGATCACAGTTTTCTCTTTCTCATAAAGGATCACATTTTCATGAGCGGGAGCCTCATACTTCAATCTGCTGGGCAGAGATTCACCCGTAAGCAGGCAGGCTTTTAGCAGAAAAAAGTCCTTGCCAGATCTCTCTTTGGACCTCTCAAAACACACTGTCTTTTCTCACCAGAGAAAGAGAGAATCAGCTCCTGGTACTGCTCTGTGCCTGGAGAACACTAACTTTGCACTGACAAGTAAGGACTGACATGAACAGTTTCTTATTTCAGGAGAGCCAAGGATGAACAAGGTTTGACAAACTCAACACCAGGTATCTAATACTGAATTACCCTGATTTTGGACAAAGAGGAGTCAAGTAGTCACAAGCAAAAAAAAAAGAGTTAAGACCACCTTATGAATCTAAGAGCTTGTGGGGAAAAACGACCCATCATCTGTTTTTTATGTCCAGATTTGATAAACCAGAAGTTACGGGCATAAACCACCACCTAAGTGATTCAGGTTGGACACTGGCAACAAGTTTCTGACTGTAAGAGTGCAGACTCGAACTAGACTGCCTGGGAAGAACAGCACATGGTGAAGTGTTCAGCACTAGGGATCTGTAAGTACAAGTTCAACAAGCATCTGTCCAGAAAGTTGAAATCAGTACTGCTCTGGGCAGAGGACTGGATTCGGCGATCTAGTCATTCGGGTGACTTTCATCCTCAAGATACTAAACCCCACATTGAATTAAAGCACTTGCTTTGCCTGACCCTTCTGGAAACAGGTTCTGTGATAGCTGTTAACCCTTTTCCAACAAAACAGCATCTTTTAGGTCCACAGCGAAGAGTTCAACGTTACTGTAATACCCTTTAAGCAGCAAAACACTGTAAAGTTGCCAAGTAAGAGAACAGAATGTCATCTTAAGGACTCCACCACCAATTAGAAAAGCTCAGCAAACTTCAAGTTAAGCGAACTCATTTGGCCATGTTGCAAAAATGTGTTATGGTTTATGGTATTCAGGCACAGGAAACACCAAGGAAACCAGCAGTACACTAGCCTTTTTCTTTTTTTTTCTCCCTTGCCAGTCAGTGAATTGGTTTGTAAACTACAGTTACTTACTGCATGATGTCCTGGAAGTACCTCGCCAAAACAGCTCCACACCACCACAGGTCTACAAAGCATTTGCAAAACAGATTTTCAGTAACTGAAGTACTGGCACACATATGGGCTGGGTTTTTTTGATTCTCCAGACCACGCTGCTTTGTATCACTCCTTCGAACCAAATCATAGGATGAAACCCATCCTTTGGTGGAGCTTACTGAGTGCAGGTTAGCAACTCCAGTACCTTTTATTTTTTTTCCCAGTTTATTTCTGAACCACTCTTCTCAACCTGTTCCTGGTCAGAGCTGTTCCTTGTTGCTGGAAATGTCTTGTAATTCACTATTTAGCTCGAGGCAACTCCCTGCTCAGTACCTTATGTAGACCTGAGTTGGTTTTCAAGGCCAGCTAGCTCTCTTCACTGACTTGTAAAGGGGACACATATGGCTGCTTTCTGCTGAGTTACGTTCATATAAGGAGGAAAAAGCCCTTCCACAGACATGCACGCATTCAGTGGCTATTAAGAGAAGTCCTACCGGCGTAAGTGGATTGAATGATATGCTTAAAATTACAAGCAGGACCAACTACTGATGGCTTCCTTTTACTGTTCCTGCTAAAGGGCTCTGTTCACTGTACAGGTGCTGACAGGTTGTTTGATGAGATTTTCAAGTTCAAGAGACGAACAAAAGCAAATATTAAAACCCATAGAGAAGGAACTATTTTCATCCTGTTCTTTCATACTTCAAAAAGTGGAACTTCTGTTTCCCTCTTCCCACTCGCTCTCTCTTGGTTAATATGCTGTAGGTCATTTAGAGCTGGTTAAAGAATCTTGAAGCGCTAGTGAACTGATCCAAAAAGTAATTTTTCACACCAAATTAATATGAACACTTAAGAAAGGGAGGGGTTTTTTTCACTTTGAATTATCAAAAGCAGACATCAGAGATGGACTTACAGAGTCACCGCGGGAGGACACACCGCACCCATATTAGCCATCAAAACTGCATGGGTGTAAGTCTAGGCCAGACATGAAAGCTGCCTGCAGCGAGCAGAGAGGGATAGGTATCTTCAGGGTATGATTCAGGCCCCCCTAAAATAACCGTCAGGGCAATGCAGATGAATCACTCCATGCAAGTGATCATTTCTCTCCCACCAACTACAGACAGAGCCTGTAACATTTGGTTAAAGACAATGAATTCCCTAGTGCTTAATATTTATTAGATGAAAAAAATCTCAGAAACTCAAAAGTCAACCCCAAATTGATGCCAATCTTTTGAATCAGATCTCCTCTTTTTTTTTTTCTTCTGGGATCAAAGCTGCCAGACTAATCTTGCATTAATATTTCTTCTGCTAGACCTCCTTATGTTACAGCTCCAGAAACTGAACACCCTACCAAAACATTCTTGCCATTTTTTTCAGCTCTCCCAAAAACGTTGCAGGACTTTCCTGACAAACTGTCATCTTGATTGTTTCCTACTTTTAGGAAGAGAGAGATGAGACACTTAAGTATCCACAAATTTATCTCAGTTCAACTCCTCACTTATTTTAGGCTTGGCCATCAATTTACCTGGAGGAAAGTTTGCAAACTATATGGCTGATAATCCTTCAGCACCACTCCCAAGTCATATCGTGACAGTAAACATTCTTTTGTCTGTTTACATATCCTGACTTCACCCCACGATAAAAGTGACTTTCTTTCTTTCTTTCTTTATGAAAGGTGCTATTTAATTGCTACGTTTTTGGGGTTGTTTTCCCAGTCTGTCTCGTTTGGTCATAGAGCATATTCAGTATGACGTTTTGACATCACCAAATTTCACACTGTCCACAATTACTACGTTTCTTCCTAGTCACATGCACGCCTTCTCTTGGTGCGTTTCTATCATCTGGTTTAGGGCACGAACCGTCGCCTAGATGGGCATTGCTCTGAATTCAGAATTCCACAAAACCTGCGGGAAGTGACAACAGACCTAATGGGGCAGTTATGGTTAAAATGGCAAATTTCATGCTTTGTCATAGACTAATGGAAGATGAAAACAAACACAGACAAAATCAGCCTGATTGCTCTAAGTGGCCTTTTTGCTGCCATCTAACAGATGTTACCAGTGCAGCACAAGGCATTTCACGAAGAGTTGCAATTTCAAGCTTTAAAACTCAGAAACCATTGTGACATTTTAGAGGTTTGGGCTTTGAAAACTGATTTTCACATTTTATTTTCCTGGATGCATGGTGATGAAAGATCTGATAATATCTCCATGACCTCAGCCTACCACATTTCACAGCAAAATGCATCAGCACTGCATTTTCATGGTTGACAAAGAACCAAATGTTGATCATCGGCTTTATGACACCACAACAGAAGTGAAGATTTGACTATATGATTTAAGATTTTATATAGCTTAGTTGAGCCACATAAAATATTCCCTTAGAAGACTAACATTTCTAGTCAATCTTTATATTCTACTTATACCTAGTTTCGTCTCCCAGTCCTTTTCGTTCAGTCCTTTCTTAGATATAAATGCATTTTTTGGAAACGATGGTAACCTATACCAAATACAGTCCAGTCTGGGGCCTTAATAAAAGAATTAAGCAATCCATCACCATCTCCTTAAGCTTATATTCTGCATTCGGGCTCCTAATCCTGGCATTCCTTCTAAACGCTTCTCCAAAACATCAGACCATTTCCAAGAGAAAGCTTTCATTCTTTCCCCACCCTGGCACAGCACAGCAGCCTCATTCCTCTCTCCTGTACATAGGACAATCTGGCAAGTTGGTTTCTAAATCAGTTATAGCAGTCAAATACACCAGTTTCTCAGATACAAACTAGATAGAAAATGCTTTATTGGTAAGTATTATATAGACAAATATTCCAAATCCGACGTCAAAGGCTCTATTACTTGTCTTATGAAAACAAATCTTGTCATTCCTATTTCTCCAATGCAGTCAAACCCAAAATAGTAGAGCAGTTAATAACCCTTCCTGAATTCAGTTACAGAAGACCATTATGATTCACAGGTTATTATAATTATTTATGCTGAAGGAAAATTAAAACATAGACAAGCAATCGGCACCCAGAAAACAACATCTGAGTGAGGAAAAGACCTTAGCCCTGTTTAGTCCACAGTCTAATCTTTAACTAATTGGCTGCACTCCCTCAGTTAAATCTCATATAAAAGCCTTAAACACTGAGGCAGACAATCCCACTTTAATAGGAATCAAAACCTTCTGAACTTCATAGTTCATTTACTGCCAGCTTACAACATATTTGGCTTTGTGTACCTCCAAAGTCTAGAGTCACGTGATTCTCCTATAAGCGTACGGAAGTCAGAACTGGGTCGAACCTCATCGTTCACACTCCTTCCATAACGGAAAGAGAGAGTTTTCTGTGGATGATTCACTCCATCCTACAATACACAGTAGAGGTGAAAGGCACCTTCTGGCCATTCTTGTTCTTCTCCATTAGCTGTGAACAGGCACTTCCACATGGCAGATTGGACCCATGCTTTTAAAAGGCTCAGGTCCAGTAAAACAAGCCTGTGCAAAATAAGAACAAACTTGCCTTCTCAAGAAATGGTCTCACTTGCCAAGCTGAATGTAAATCCTCACATAATTCTAGAGAAGAACATTCTTCAGGATCTTAGGATTGCATTTCCAAAATTCTTCAGGATCGCATTTCAAGGATATTGAGGAATTTCTGGAAATGTCTGAGAAAGGAGCACTTGCTCTGTGCGTGCGATTTAGTGACTTAAATTTGCTTCCATCTTGCTATAGGCCTCACCTACTTTCTCGCCCCTCATATTAAAAGCACCTTACTGCACAAACCGTGAAACAGGTAGGTTTCTGCGGCTTGCTCCTATCACTGTCTAGGGAAGGAAGGAGAGAAGATTATTTGATTGTGTGCTGATAGAATATAACAAAGGAAAAGATGACAGCAGAGAATTTTGTTGTTGGCTTCCCAAACGGTCTCTGCTACACTGCAAAAGGAAAAAAGATAGATTGGTACCTGCGGTGAGCCCCTCTATTTCACGCCCGTGATGCAGAGTATCTGTGGTAAGATTCACACCTGATGAACACCAGTTTAAGTTACCGTCCGCAGGTTAGGAACTGCAGAAAGCTTGTAGCAGACCTGCGTGTTAACCTGGACTTAGCAGTAGCCAGAGCTACATCTCATCCACCAAAAAAAAACGCTTTCTTTGAATAGTTTCAGCTCTCAACGCAGTCGTGCCACTTAAGAAATCTGGCCTCCACCTTTGCAGAGTGCCTCGAAAGCCACAGTCAGGCGTGATTCGCAGTCGCATTTCGTTTTCAGTCAGCCCAGAGACATGGAGTGAGCGGGTTTCTGGCCTATGAAAAGTAGCTTCTCACAGGATTTGAAACCATGACGAATATGAATCTGAGTAGATGAAGCTGTGCATACCTAGATGTGCTCCTGTACACCACAAATGCACACCACTCACATTTACTTCAAGGAATAGAAATATATCGTTCCACCAAAGTAAGAAAATCTTAACATAAAAGATTTTGCACTGCCGTCAAATAAGTAATACTCTTTCACAAGCTATCTAAAATAACAAACAAAAAAACGCAAAATAAACCAAAAGTATCAATGATTTATAATGATCAGTTTCAAATACATGCTCACATGCACATCCTATAAGCTCATCTATGTAAGTAGAGAAATAGGACCTAAACAAATAGTATACTTTACCTACTACATGGAGTACAAAAGAAACTAATCTCTTCAGAGTGAAAAAATGCTCTGATAACAAAGAATGTTTCTCACCAGACAGCCTCCTTTATAATGAAGTATTTGAATATCAGGACTACCATATGGAAAAAATACATTAAAATAACCTGCTCAAGGGTCAGCTCAGTTTGTGTTCCACACTGAAGTCGGTATTCAGTATACAATCTACAGAGAATTAGGCAGTCTTAACTACCCTTTCTCTTAGGCACTTGTGGTCCATGAAAACTCCTCTAGGTCTGTCAATTCCAATCACATAACAATCTCTACTTTTTTAATTTATTTATCTATACTTTTTTTTTTTAAACTCCCTTTCTCCTCTTATTCCCCAAAAACTACCTCAGTGGTGACCCCCTGATTTCTACAGTGAGGTTGTGTCTTTCCTAGTCCCTGCAGTATCCTTACCCTGTGTGCTCCCCGATTCCTTCATAGGAGCATCACAAAGAGAATGGCCCAGAACAAAATCTTTCATACCCAGATGGTGGATATCATCTCCACCTAGTGACCTCCCCTCTGCCTTCTCTTTTTTTCCACCAGCTTGGGCTACTCTCTTGAATCCTGACAACCCACGCACCAGCTCTGTGACCCCTTCTGCCTGCTCCACCACCCTTGAGGTGCCTGCCACATCATAGGGTTTAGCCCAAACATAGGCTAGATTGGGTCAATGGGAGCAATGGCAAAAGCAACCATTTCTTTTTTTTCCTTAAATCTGCATTTACTTCAGGCCTTACTCCCCACTGCAGAGTAGTAAATACACAATCCCAGGGATACACACTGCAAGACAACAACATAGCCTGGACCCACCACTTCAGCTCTCTGCCCCTGCCCACATGCAGTCTCGGAGCAGGAGGAAAATCCTGGAGCCGTTATCCAACAGCCAGGCTTGGCTCTGCTGAATTTGACAGCAGAGTTTCCACTGCCTTCACGGGGATCAGGATTCATGCTGTGACACTGCAGTTCCTAGCACTGCTGTTGCCAAAGTTACATCATACACACGTGTGTACGCACACACAAAACACAAGCAATATGCAAAGCATAAAACATTTTCTTATTAACCACTAGAAAAGTTCCACCCACCCCCCCATCCAACAACCATTCTCTGGCCATTCCAGCCACAGGTCGCTGCTGTTTTTTCACTGATTTAACTCCAAGCACTTAAAAGAAAGAACATTTCAACATGTTTTTCTGACAGGTAAGAAATTAACTGCAAACCAGGAGCTATTGAATTAAGCTTTAATAGTATCAATAAACATTTCTGATTAAATTATGAAATTGATTTTATAATTTTGACCATTATGTTTTTTCATCAATATCATCATATGACAGCAAAATGTAGTTACTGCTTCCTTATTGATCTTAGACATGGCACTTCAAAGTACTCGTTTGACTATATTACAAAATCAAACTTGATTTCCTGTAGTACTGTAGTAACTTTTGGTCATGACTTGATACAAAGAACCAGTAACAAATGGAATATCAAGTTATTAAAAGGTATGCTTCGTTCTCAGAAGCCCAGGCACAGCTCTACTGCATGCTTTTATCAGTTTCAGGGCAAGCTTAGGACTTAGGCATGTTGTTACTCTTTAATGTTAAATAATAATCCCCCTTTTCTCTTGATGAGCCATCTATCAGGTTTCCTGTGAGCAATCTAAACACTATTTATTAACGAGAAGGAACAAAGTGCTATTTATAATGCTCATTCAAGCAATCCAACAAAAACTCGGAGTTTCTGTAGCTTGGGAGCATTACTCTTGATCTCACCCTCCCCTCTGTCAGGATAATAGCTATGTGTTGGGCCACTCCATCTCCCCATAAGGTTTAATGTTCTGTTAAGAGAATGCATAATTCAAAAGGATCACTGTTGCTCTGATACATGCATAATAGTAAATCAAAAGTGTAATGTGCTGGATATTTATGTCTCAGGGTTAAGAACAAGTCTGATCAGATTAAAGAAATTTCAGTACTGGGCTTTTTGGCTGCTGTAAATTTATCCACAGGCCCTCCCATGTCTGAACCTTCTTAGGCTGAAGGACTATGAGGCATCTTCATTGATATAAACTGCTGTCATGAAAGAGGAGCAGCGAGTTCAGACCTTAAACTGTTTTGTCAGATTGCACTTTAGTAATGGATCTGTGGGTCCGCTGATATGTTACCCAAAGGTGTCTTTTCCAAACAGTTTCTTCCTCCCTAATTACAGGGGCATCTGTTTCAAAATGTAACTAATCCCTCCAGGTTTTGTGGGCTGAGGAAAGGGGCGGGAGGGGTCAGCTGGAACTTGTGTTCTTATCCCTCTTGCAAGATTATTCCCTAATATTCACAAAAGTATTTAGCCCATTGACAAGTATTTGCCTTGACAAGCCTGTGGAGAACTCAATACACTCTTCTCTCTCTGAGATAAACTGTTCCCTGAAACAAGAAATCAACGGAGCATGGGAAGTTGTTTCACCTTGCTTTGATTTAAAAAAATACATTTGGTAAGCTGCTTAAAAAATATTGGCAATTTAATGCCTCTGGGACTGAGTGATTTATACAGTGCTGGTTAAATCAGTCACAGCACAGATAGGCAGCGCATGGACTCCAGTCAGTGATCATGGGCCCTGTAACTGCTGCTATACCAAAGCCAGAACATATTATAAGGTGCCCCATAGTATGGTCTAGCAGTGACATGGGGCGATCAGTATTTTGTTCATACAGTTTTTGCTGATGTTCCTTTTATTTCCTATCCCACCCCGTACCAGAGTTCATTATGTATTCAAGCAGGAAATGCCTCAGTAGGTCACCTGTCAGAATCGGGGTACAGCAAACGAGGGATTTTGGTGCCCCACACGAGAGATTTGCACGTGGCCTTTCCGCTCTGAGCCCTTTTACCAGAACAGCTTCCCCAAATCCTTAAAACGTATACCCCAAGCCTCTCACTTGTCTGACAGTGTCTCAGAAATCCCTTTTTGGCTTTCCATCACTGACCACTTCCCAAAACTACATGTTTATCTTGCAAAAGCTTCGACACTTCATTCAGGATTCTGTTTGGAAGTGTAAAAATACCATATATCCACTGGACACGCTGGGCTGGAATCAAGGCAATAGCTCTGCTTGAGTCAATAAAGTTTACTGATTCACCACCAGCTCAGGACACAGCCTCAGCTGCAGGTCCATGTGTCCTCCCCGAGTCACCTGCACCCTGCACTGGAGCTCTCAGCTCAACGCCTGAAACCTGAAATCTCCTTGAGGACTCCTGATCTTATATAAGGCAGTGGCACCCAAATTTATCACCACAACATGGCAAGAGAGGGTAAGGATGCTCAAGGTACAAGCAGCAATTCAACACCAAGCTCTCGCTGCAAGTGAAGAAAAGCTTTAGTCTACACAGAGGTGAAAAGAAATCTCTGACGGATCTGTGGTAGCTTCTCAGCCTTTTTTGGCAAATATGAAAAACAAAGTGAGTGCTTCCCACTAACTGCTGAAACACTTGGCCTGTTACAGGTTAAGATAAAAGCGTGTTCTTAGAAAGGTGCTCCTTTTAAAATTTAACTTATTTTCCTTAAAAGTACTTACACTGATGAAACTGGGAAGGAGGAGTGTCCTTGCGCTACAGAAGCAAGCAACTGGGGTGCCACTAGTTTCTGAGTTAACTACAAGCTGAGCATCCCATCTCAGGTATTTGTATGTGTTTCTTCGTAACTGCTGGAGAGAAATACCTTCAGAAGATAAATCATCCCATCCTGAACTAACTGCAGAAGCGGGATGGATCATGGAAGAAAGAGGAATTTCAGTGACTGACTTAAACTAAAAACTAAATTCTAGACAGCTAAAATTAGGCAAAGTTAATCGCACACTAAATAATTTGCCCAATCTCATGAAAAAGGAGAAGCTTGCAGCAGAATGGAAGACAAGTACCTCTTTTCTCCAGTCCTGCACTGATACCTGAACCATCAGGTCATTTCTTCCTTGCTGCCGAGCCACCCTGCCTTTGTGTCTATCCAGCATTTATCACCAAGGGAAGGTTTGCAAGGGCTCAGCGCGCAAAATGATGAACTTGGCAAATTCAACTCAGATCTGTGTTCTGAGCTCTGATCGTTACTCGTCACTAGTTTTCCATTTTCAAACCAGTTTTTCCTCAGGAAGTGTCAAAAGGCCTCACAGCCTCCACAAAGTCAGGGCATTTGGGACCTTGCAGTCCTCTGTGCTTGGGCCAAGAGATGCTTGTGCTGCCGCTAGTCACAATTTATCAAATCGCAGATGAAAGGTTTTGATCCTCAGCCTCCGTTTCCCTCACTTCGGCAGTCTTCCCAAGCACACAACTCAGTAAAGTAAGCACATAGCTAAGGAACACAACATAGGTTTTGGGACAGACTGGGCACAACCTCTTGATGCTTCCATTTCCAGGCCCTACGAACAGAAGCTTCATTATTGTGCATTCACCACTACGCCCCCGACGCAGAAGTCAAAAGAAAAAAAGCCTGAAGTTCTCTTCCCGGGTTAGCTGAGGTTAAACAGGTGTTTTTGGTAAGGATTGCAGTTACATTTTGATTACACTGGCCCACATTCTTACATCACATAATGCAATCTGATATACCCAAATGCATCCTTCAGTGCCAAACTGGGGCCCCCAGCTTGACGTTGTTCTAATTGTGTTTTTCATTAATCCCTGTGACCTCTGCAAAGCATCACCAACCAAATACAGGCACTCAGAGCGGAGTGTTGGGTTTTCTTCTGGGGGTATTTTTCGCACCTCCTTTTTACTCCTTGATGGAGCGAAGTAAAAGCAAAAAGAATTTTCAAATTCAGCTGTGAGCATGAAGTCTGAGATTTGTCTGAACAAAAATACATCGAAGGAACCAGTTTACTGCAGTTGGATAGTGTGTCTTCTCTAGTAACCCGATCTAGCCTCCAAAAGGAAAACTCTTAACTTCTTTAGAAGGCTTTGGACCCAGCCTCTGCTAGAGGAATGCAGGCATGAGGCAACGTATGCTGCTTTATAAAGAACTAATATTAAAGGGGAGGCTGGGGGGAGAGGCCAATTCTTGATCTCATCCTGGAGTCACTCCACACACTTCAAATATGGCCAAATTCTGTCTCCAACCACACCCTGGCAACCTCATTTCCTTTATTAGGGTTGCAATGGCTCTATGTGGGGGGAGAATTTGACCCAGGGGACCTCATTCTTTCCTGGCAGAAACCCATCTCCTCAGAAACTGGCGCTCTCCAGGGCCTTGGACTTGAGGGGATTGGGGGATTTCTGTGGAATTTCATCAGGGATACGGGTGGTCACTGGAGTCTCCTTATGTTTCGTGCAGAAGAATAACGTATTTCACTAGAAAATGCAGGTCTGCACTAGTGTGTGAACAGGAGAGATTTCAGCTTGGAGACGCTGCCCTGGCAATGCGGGGAAAGCTCGCCTGCTCCGTAGCTCTGTAGGTGAATTTTCACACACTCTGGAAAGCGTTTGACAGATGTGTATTATTATGCACAGCAATAACTGGTGTATATTAAAATGAGCTGCTCAAGAGGGGAGGAGAGAAACGATGCACCTGTTTATGCACCTTCCCATCTACCGCTGTTTCTTTGCTGAATAACAACCATTAATTTATGTTCATCTGCATAAAAGGAAAAGACTTTGAAGAAGATTCTTCTATGGCAGCAAGGGCAGCTGGTGCCCGTTTCAGGCACTCAGCCTGTCTCCGAGGTACGCACTTCTAAATTCACCTCTGAATTATTCTGCAACCGGTGGGAGGTACTACACCAACAGCCGAGGCACACAGGCTGTATTTTCTGCAGCCTGCTTACTCCAGTCCTACCACTTGCTGAGTCCCAACACAGCTTTTCTAGTATCTCCTTCATAATGTCCTCTCTTTTCCTGACAAAAAGGTATTACATATAGTAGCCTTCTCCTTCCTCAGCCGTTTTCCGATTCCCAATTCCTCTCACTCGTTTCAGATAAGGTCTTTGTTTCTGCACTTGTTCAGACAAGGACTGTTTCGGAGTCACCCATTTGATCTCTCTCTCTCATTTCAGAATGGAATGTGTGAGGGGAAACCCAAACCACTGAGAAACCAGTGGGAACTTACCATTAGTTTCCATGCTCTCAAGATTTCTCCTTTGCCATCTGAAGTTTTGAGGAGGTAGCAAGAGGAAGAAGTTTTGTCCCACCTCTGACACCGATGAAGACAATGAGTTACTTCTAGCAGAAAAGCCAGGCTTCTGCGCAGTCCCGTTTGTGCAGCACCAAAGCACTGCAGGAGCATGTGCAAACCCTATCGAAGCAACGGGGGGAAGGAGTAGGGGATGCACTGCTGTCTCTTGAACCCTGGGAGCTGCTCTAACCAAGGCCATCGCAGAAAACCATGCTGTTTCTGGATGATGGTTTGTGATTTCCACGTCTTCAAGTGGAAGCAAAATGGGTGAAGGCCTTCACAGCAAAACAGGTGAACCAGCCTCTGCCAGGAGATTTTCCAGGCCTCAGAAAGGTGATGAGACCCATGGGAATATCATCAACAGAGAAACCAGGGGATGCAGCAGGTCATCAGGATGGAAAACCAGGCAGCAGCTTCAGCCAACCCAACTACTTTAGGAATATTTAAGATCTAAGGGCAGCTTCAGCAAACAGCTTTGCTGTGGGAAAGGCGAAGCACAGAGCCAGCTCCCTTTCCTACCCCTATGGCAACAGGAGACTGGGCATCGCACAGCTGTCACACACACTGTCCCGTGCCCTGTTGTGTGGACAAACCACTGTCCGGCAGATCGTCATGTATGCTGGTGATGTAGGTGGACAGATAGACTTCCAAACCTAATCCATCAGTATGCTACACAACCTTGAAACGCAGTACAGAAGTGGTATGTAATACGCTTTTCACATTTCCCTAATCTTCCTTTTCTCCACCATATGAACCAGGGGTGGGCAAGGAAGGAAATCCCGCATTGGCAGCTTGAACACAAAGCTCTAATATCAGCAGGACGATTTAAGAAGTAAGGCTCAGAAAGGGTGTCAGGATAAGACTCAATCTGGATTTATTATTTCATACTGTTTCCAGATACTTTTCTATTTCATCCACAACAGATTATTCCTGACACTTTTAGAGGGCCCCTGGCCCATTTGCTTATTGGTCTGATCTTTACTAGCAATGAAACTAGAAGTCTTTGCTTACTCGACTTCTGGAGAGTTAAGAGGATACCCTTTTATATTATTCACTGAAATTGCTTCTTGGCTAAAATATTCTCCTGTCAGTGTTTTTCATGTGTTGAGCAACATCTGCAGGATGTGGAAAGCACAGAAACAAACCAGATGTTGCAAAAGGTAGTGACACTGAGAAACATAATTATTACAGTATCTTGTTCATTTTTTTGGTCCATCTTATGCCTTCATACATCAGTAACTTTTACTGCTGAAACAGAGACGGACTCATCTAAGTTCTCCCTAAACAGATTTACAATCATTTGTAAAAATTGACATATACCCCCCATTAAAGCCAAATTTCCTTTAGCAATTTCAGAGGAAAATAGATTAAGGGAATGTGGATATTTATCTCAGCCATCAACATTTATTCATTTAGGTAATTATCACTTCATTATGCTGTCAAAGAGAGCACACGGGGAAATTCACCACTGATGAACCAAACGCCACTTAAGTCCCTCCACCTCTTCGCAAGAGATGGAGGTGCCAGCTCATGCCCTCGCCAAGCATTTGTCACAGCGATGTGACAAAGGGCGGCGGGTCCGAACTGCCACAAGCTTGAGTCTCCAGTGCCGGGCGGGTGAGGAACCGCAGCCTGATCCAACAGCGCCCCCAAAAGCAAACCCACGGGCAGCCGGACACCCCCACACCCTCCCAGCACGGCGGCCTATGGCCTCGGCCTACAACTCCGGCCTACGGCCCCGGCCTGTCTCTGCTGCACAAAAACCGGCGGGTTGAGCTTAGAAGTTGTTTACTCGACTAGAAGAAGGGGGGAAATAAAAAGCACTACAGCCTTAACGAACGTCTGCTGCAGTGCAAAAGGCGGGAGAGTCTCTGTTAAATGGGAACATTTTCTAGTTATTTTAACTCAGACCTGAGGAATTTCGTAGGGGGATCAGGAGACCTGCAAGCTCTGCCAAATTCTGAGGGAACAAAGTATAACTAGATTAATATATAAATCTTATTAACTAAAATGTAGCTGAATCCAGTCATTTGTTATCAAAGCCTTTCGATTGTTTAACA
The DNA here is from genome assembly GCF_000690775.1 of Eurypyga helias. NCBI lineage: Eukaryota > Metazoa > Chordata > Aves > Eurypygiformes > Eurypygidae > Eurypyga > Eurypyga helias. The sequence goes on from NW_010257861.1 coordinate 51,313, forward strand.
TACTGCAACATTTTGGTCTCACGGGCTCCCTGCCAAGTTGAGGCCTAATTAAGGTGGTTGGAAATGAATAGTGTTCTAATTAGTTTAATTACAATATGATGAATTATCAAACTAATTTTTAAAAACAATGTGCAATTAGCCTTTTAGCATTCAACCCCCATCTTCCCCAACAGGAAATGAAGTGGAACAGACCTGTTTTTATCAGGAGGATGGAGGCTGAACCACCCCAACCCTGGAGCGCCCGAGGATGCAGCAAGAGGTGCCTCTCCCTCCTCCTTTCGCCCTGCTTCATGCTTTGGGTGCTGACTCCAACACCTCTGGCGACATCCGTGGAAAGCATGTTGATTAGTCTGAGACTGGACCGAGGCTCCTTTTCAGATTCTTGATCCAGAGTTTTCCCTATCCCTTCACTTAGTTGGGATTGCATAGAAAACCCTGAAGCGCTACGTGAGTGGCCATGCTGGCTTGGTAAGATATTTTAGTCTTACCTTCCAAAGCAGTGAATGAGCAAATTCACTTGCCCACAAGCCATAAAGGTATGCAAGTTCTTGCTGACAGCACGTAGGGAAGCATTGTGTCAGTAACCATCCGGTCTGTGCTCCAAAATGCCCATTGCACAAACACTCTTTTCCATTTTCTGAGGATATTTCTTTTACATTTGTCCCCCAAAGGCTATTTTCTGCCTCTGGCTACCAATCCCACTGCGTCACTCCCCCAGGCAGCAAACCTTTCCAGAAATACACTTGCACCTGCATAACCTCAGTAATGTTGCACCCTTGGAAGTGAAAGCACCATCTGGTCCTACTGTAGAGAGGTTCATTACTGGAGGAGTGGCCAAAGGTCGCCACCTTTCATTAGCACTGCCAGGTATATAAGTAGAGCTTGGCTCAATTACAGCATAGCTCATTGCTGAGCAATAGAAGAGGATGCCTATTAAAAATATAGGTGTCCGTTGAATGGAAGGAAGGAGCAAAGAAGTTCACTTTAATGACATGAATCCTTTAACAAATAATCAGGTTAAAAATGATCCACTTGGTATTTTGATGAGAATGGATTTTCTCATCCTGTGAACCAGAAAGAAAATGTGGCAGTAAAATAGCTTTCGGCATGACTTAATTATCCCCAGAAAGACTTAGGAGCCTGCTCCAGCAAAGCACTTAAATGCATGCCGAACTTTAAGCACATGGGCATTCTCAAGGGACTATTCATATATCTAGAGATAAGCATATGCTTAAGTGCTCCGGCAAGGCACAGATCAAATTGAAGTCTCTCATCAGGACCTGGAGTCACAGCTAACGCATCTGGCAAGCGCGACAGCGCTTGAGATGTCCCGTCCACCTGGGCGCTTATAAAGTCCCCGTTGTCCAGACTATCTGCGTGGTTCCCAATAAATTAAAATAATCAATCACAGTTTCCTTGCTTCCTGACTGGCATGTAGAAAAGAGGATTTGAATAGGTGCGTGTATCTGTAGATTAAATCAGTTTACTGGGGGGAACCAAAACAAGGAGATGAAGTTGCCATATGTTTCTGCTTGTGCTGAAGCTAGTGGTCATGCTTGTTTTTCCTGGAAATTTGTTCCACAAGCTTAGTCTGGCTATTGCCAGAGCCTTCATTTATTTGTCAGCAGTGGCAAGGATCCAGCAGATGAGGCTCTTGTAAGAAAAAAGGACTGCAGAGAGTGCTGACCTCCCAAGTAACTATGGTCAAACCTACCAAAGGCTTGAACGCACAGGGGAGGTGTTTCGCCAAAATCTGCACACTGAGGAGCCACTCCAGGCTGAAAAAGGGCATACTGCCATACTACGAGGACTTGGGGATGCTTTTTGGCAGAATGCATGGCTAAGGTCCTAGACTTACAGACTAGGCACTGCTGCTCAAACAGCGGGTGGCTGTGGTCTTGCTGCTGTCCCAGAGGGCTGCCTGCCTCTTTGCCAGCCACAGCTAAGGCACCCGGCACCGCAACAGTGCCCAGAAGGGTCAGAGATCGCTGACCAGTCTAAAGGCCCATGCTTTCAATACAGAGGACAGAGAATAAACAGTTTTCTGAATAATTCCTCTCCTCTTTCACCTGATTCTTAAGGGAAATTAAGAGCTAGCTCGGTACCTTTGTACCAGCTTTCCCAGATGATTTTTGCAAGACCACAGCTGAAGGGAGAACTGTTTCTTACAGGACCCTAAAAGCAGCCCTCTGGCTTGCGAGGACCAGGAGGCTGCAAGCCAGGCTCAGTCTGTCCTCTACCAGTGATGCATCTGGGGAGACAAGTGTTTGAAACAGGTGCATTGACAGCCGTGCAAGCTTCTGAGACCTGAAGAAAACACTAACCAAAAAACCGAAAATAATAATTTCTGGCAATAAAAAGGTTAACACAAAACAGTAGGTCCAAAGATAACTTGAACCCATCATTAAAGAAATTCAGTTATTTAGTCAATTTTACTTATTTACAGGCTAGAAGATTAATGAGCTCAAATACAAACTGAGACAGTAATTAGGTTTCAAAAACATACTATAACACAATCAATCATTGCTTGGGAGTATAATGACATTAGGGTAGAGCCCTCTTTCAGCTGAAGTTATTAGCATGTGATTGGTGAAGACTGGACTTGAAGAGAGAGTCTACCCCAGGGTCCTGTAATAAAATGAAAGAGGAATCTTAAATAAGAAGAAACTATGTCTTTGACCCTTTGTCCTTTGCCTGTAGATGTAGAGATACTGTATTCGGGATTTAGGGCTCTGTAACAGGACTTTGGGGAATGATGGCATTTCAAAAGACAGTTGGTATTTTACTTTAAACAAGACTTTACTTGAGACCTAATACGACACAGACGGTATGTGTATGTCCTCTAATCTGGTCTTTGAGGCTATTAGCAGCTCCTTCCAAGGCATTCCAGATCTCTTCTCAAAGTCTTTGCAAATATGTCAACTTAGAGAAGGAATTCAAAAAGTTACAGAACACAAAGTGGGAGAAAGGGTGAAAATTTAATGTAAAGAAAGGAAAACCAGAAACTATGCAACAGCAAAGTTCTCAATTATTGTTGCTAAAGCATTTTTTGCTGGGGAACTGCATAAATGGCTTTTATATATTCCCATTACAAGGAATCTGGGTAAATGTTCCTTAAATCCAGTACCAGCTGAGTTCACAAAGAAGGATTTAAGCCAAATTTTGAAGTCTGGTTTTTATGCACCTATCAGCTTAATCCAGCTCCCACAGAAATCAGTGGTAATTCTCCTACTGATTCAGGTAACAGAAACGTTACAACAGTGTGTATAATTTTTCAAATTCCACCTAAGTAGCTACAATCAGACGCTTCAAGAAAAGGTTTCCAAAAGAGGCTACGGCATTTTCTCACATTCTCTGAAATGTCTTTGAAAATCATATCCCAAACAATGCTTGAGCAGCTAAATAGAAGTGGCTCATTTTCAGAGACACTGAGCATACCCAGACTTCAATAATTCCAGTATTCAGCAGCTCTTAAAACCAGATGACTTCCTTTAACATACCTATATATAGGGTTAAATACCCAATTCTAAGTGCCTGAATTTGAAAAATGTCAGCCTTAACCCCCCCCCACACACTTCTCATGCATATCCAAGAAAATACACACTTCCACAAACAACTTATACATCACCACCACATCTAAAATGAAATCTTCATAATTTCTTTCACCTCAAGGGCTCAGTGGCACAGCCCCAGTGTTTTGCTACTCACGTCATTCCCCACAGACATCTAGTTGCTATTATTTATTCACGGTGGTATTCTCAACTATCCCAATTCCCTAATGAACAATTGAAATGGACTGCAATAAGGACGTGACACACAGGAATAAGAAGCTGAAATGTATTTCCCGGCTTCAACCTCCTAACCTGAGGGAAGGTTATGATGGTTGACGTGGCTGGGGTCAACAGCAATCGGTTCTAGTGGTTACTGTCACGTAGATACTATGAATACTTCTGACGGCATTTCAGAGCAACTCTGGTCGTTGATAAATCAAACGCAGAAGAACCTTAACTCAAAATGTATTGGAAATAATCTCAAAATGGAGGGGAAAAAAAAACCCGACAAAAGCAAAACTATATTTCAAAGTAAGAGTGTGAAAACATAACAACATGCAACTCCAGTCAATACAATCAATCCTGATAACAAGAGCAGTCAATGCAATTACATTTTATAAAATCAATGCATCCTCCTACTACAAAAGCCAGGCAAGGAAGGAAATGAACCAACATCCCCCTCTCTATCAGCATGTGACAATTACAGTTTCACCAAACACAGCTAAACAAGGAGCAGAGCAAGTGTAAGATCCTGAAACCTCACCGAAGGAGCCAGCACCATGTAAAATCTTCAGTCCAAAGGACAAGCTTTTGTCCGGCTGCTCTTCTGACCCTCTACACATAAATTCATTTTCACTCACCAATATAAAATTGTCATTCTCCCAGCAACATTCTTCTGAATCTAAGCTGCTGGACCTCCTTTTTTTTCTTCCCTCATCACACGACTACAGATGCGACGTATGACATTAAATCAAGCTGTATGATTATGACTGCCCAGGTAACATAATTTGTGAGCTGTCTTTTACCTTTACGTATCAATTTAGGGCACAAAAAAGCCTGAATGCAAAAACTGTGTCATTTGCCCAACTGAAAATTCTTTTCAGTTGACCAAAAGTAAATTTTAGGTGTTTGCAAAAATTCATTAATACTTCCAGTTGTTTGGTATTAAAAATGTTTAACATGTTCAATGTCACATCTTGTCCTCTTCCCTCAGAGAAACCCCTACAGAAGTCAGCACACACCCTGCCCATGGAAAGCCTGAAGGATGAGGCTCTCAATACAGTAAATTCCCAGGTGGGAATTTCAGATTTTACATTAATAAGGCTCCCTGCCCTGAATGAAATGCTGTTTTTCTTACCAAAACACTACTGCTGACCTCAGCCCTGCCAGCGAGACTGAATGAAGAGAGACAGAGCTGAGGGCAGCCAAAGGAGTCTTTCTGATGGCTCTCCTTAATTAAGAAGCTAGCTTTAGGTTGGAGAGTTAGGATTTTGTGATAAATGTTTGAAACTGGACTGCAACAAGGAAGTTGTAGTGGTCGCAGGGGGTGAGATTAGAGATTTGCAGCACCTCACCATGGGCATCTAACTGTGGGGGAGTTAAGCCCTTTAACTGTCTCCAGGGGAGTGTTTTTTCTCCAGAAACAATCCAAGAACCTTGGCGGCTAGACAGGGTACCTGAGGTAGGTGCCCACCGTCAGCACACACGACTTGCTCTCCGCGGCTACGCTGCAACCTGTGTGCATGCCTGATTGAAGGAGAAAACCTCTTTTTAGCAAGTCCTCAATAGTACTCCCTGCCAGCAGGCTTTGCACACACTTACCCCTGTCACCTTCTCCCCAGCATCTGTTTGGACATCTGTCCAAATGGAGATGTCATTAATTTCATGCAGGGTTGCTAATTGGTTTTAGCCATAGCATCCCTATGCAAAAGGTGGTTGATCATCATTGTCTACAAATGATGAAAGAGAACGACGTTCTTACAAAACTAACCAGAAATTACTACTTTGGTCTGTATTATCCTAAGCAACAACGCTGCAAACATACTCCTGGCAAACCATCTATTTTCCATTTAACTCGTACAACAGAATTGTAGATAAAACAACTATTGCTGTGACATTGTACACTTTCATGTGCGAGAGAGAAACCACATAGTTTTGCTGCATTTTTCTGTTTCCTCTTATGGAAAACATTCAGTCTTAACACCCCTTTCTCTTGGAAGAGAAAGCTGCAGTTATTATTTCCTGATATTTCCCGCTCAGCAACTACCCATCTGTAGTTTTTTCATCACCAGTGTTTTACATGTGTATGACCAGCCTCAAGCAGTCTCATGATGACAAAAGTATTTGTGGATCCCTGATTTGTTACCTGCATACTTTCCTTGTAGCATTTTCTCACCAGTTTTAAAGTGTCTCAGGAAGTCTCCATGGGATTCCATGGATCAGATAACATGAAAGGGTCTGTAAATCTGACACATGTTGAATTGTGGACTACTACATACAGAACAGTAACCCTAGGCATCTTCTGGGTCATCCATAAAGCTGCACAGTCAGTGCTGGAGACAGTTACGGGCATGATCTAAGTTATTTTATTGAGAAAGCTATGAAAGAATGCAATTATAAAGATGAAAGAAGGAAACTAAGTTGGTGTACACCTTGCCATCCTATTATTTAATATTTACGAAAACACTGCTGAGGATTTAGTAAAGAAAGCATAGAATCATAGAATCATAGAATGGTTCGGGTTGGAAGGGACTTTAAACACCATCTAGTTCCAACCCCCCTGCCATGGGCAGGGACACCTGCCACTAGACCAGGTTGCTCAAAGCCTCATCCAGCCTGGCCTTGGACACTTCCAGGGATGGGGCATCCACAGCTTCTCTGGGCAACCTGTGCCAGTGCCTCACCACCCTCTCTGTGAAGAAAGCAGTTCTTAGACAGGAGATATCTTCACCTTTGGCACAGTTTACTGGCTTTCAAAATGAGGAATACCGCTCACCAATTAGGAACAAAAGAAGATTGCTAAATAAGAAAGTGTAATTTCTTCAGTTTGACAAGTGATGCTTGCACAGACTCCCAGGAAAGCTGATGAGAAAGCTGAGCAGCAACACACAATCTCTGTAGTCCATGTCACAAGACGGGAAAGCAGCTAAAATGCTGAACAGCTCTAGCACACCACTACCGCTACTATGGGGTGGTGCCGTGCTTCCTCCGTGTTACTGCTGTGCGGGACTCTGACCCTGAAGAGAACTGGAATCAGTATGGACCTTCCCATTTGAACTCACTAATGTGTGCATTCCATCAGAGACAGAATTCCTCTTGGCCACCGCAGATTCCTACTTAAAATCAAGTGAACTATTACTTACTGAAGTCCCCAGCTGACTAGACCACAAATAAATCCAGCTGCACCAAAAGAAGCTGAAGGTACTCATCTCCAAGCAGGTAATACTCCCACTGATATGAGATTTTGGCCATGGTCTACATCGCAGCCATAGCCTGCCTCTCAACCTGCCTGGCTTTACAGAAACAGAGCATACACCAAATGGTCACAGGGCCAGACCCAATAGCCAGGTCTTCCAAGACCAACTTGTACGAGCAGAAGTCCCAGTAACTTTTGGCAATCCAAGTCCATCGTGATCACTACAGCTGGGTTCAGCTTCATGGTCTCAGCAAGTCCTTCAAAAATTATGAGGGTTTGAGATTGAGCCAAGCTTCTTGTCAGCGCTTCATACTTCAAGGCATTTGTATTTCTAATTCCTGTTACTTAACACAACAGATCCTAGCATGACAAATCCTAGAAAACTGTTATGCTGGGGTCTTCTTTTTCAGGATTTGCAGCAGAGCTTAACTAAATTAGAAAGTATTTGTATGGCATCTCTGTTTGAACTGCTGGTTGATGTTTTATGTTTTAATGTTTTAAGTAAAGTTTATTATGACAAGTCAGTGAAAGTGCTTTTAGTAGGTCAATAAATCATGGACCTATCATATCACTGGGTGACAGCTATGCAAAGCATAGAAGGAAATTTGATATTATTCCAACAAAATAGTAACTACAGCTCCTTCCAGCTTAGCTGCAAAGCCACATCAGCCTGTTGATTGTGAACTGAAAAGGTAAATAATTATATTTTGGGGAAGGAAAGCAAGGCTTTTGTAGATTTTTACTTGTCTGATATTTCTAAAACTCTTGAGGCGGCAGGGGGGGCAGGAGAATTTATTTTATGTAAAATGGTCCCCTGGATGCCCACCATGGAGTCCGTTCTGTAATTACCTAATGTGGAGGAGTGGGGAAGGGGCTGGAGAGAAACACAGAGCAGATGAAAAAAAAGAGGATAAAAAAGATTTTTGAGAGATTGAATTCAGTTTTGGCATCTCTCCAACCATATGGAAATTGAAGGGATGTTAAAAAAAATTCTAAGGCAGGATGCAGAGGACAAGGGTTTCCCTCATTATTACTCTCAGGAGAGAAAAAAGAAAAGCTTTCTGTATACAAGTCAGCAGCACACCTGCCAGATCGGGGTGTGTGCCTGAACTGCTGTGAGAAAGCAACAATGACCCAATCGCACTGTGAAATCGTTTACACCTGACCAGTCGCATACGAGAAGTCTCTCTTGGACATGAGGCAGATCTTGAAGAAAAATTTACAGGGAAAAACTGTTCTTACCCTCTTCTGTACCACAGTGCCTTTCAACTGCTTGGTATAGCTTTTGACAGCAACAGCAGCTGCTTACGGCCTGGCATAGCCATCAGTTTATGTCTAGTCTTGGGTCCGGACTCCAGGGCTGCAGCGTAACAGATATTACATCACGTGGACTCACGGCTGGAAGGCACTGGGGGAGACCCATGTTGAAACCCAGTGTCTCATTAAAATTAGGCTAGAGGCAAGCCTAATCAAGGAGAGAGTTGGAAAACTGGCTGCAGAAGGTGCTCCTTTACTGCCCCCGTCGAAAGGCTGGGTCTCTGAGCTGGTACTCCACCGATCTACATTACAGTGCCACATCTGAGCAACCTTGGGCAGATCACTTTATTCCTCTCTCTCTCTGCTCCCTTGCACAACCAGACCCTTTTAAAGTGTAAGATCATAAGGGTGAACTATCATATGCACTCAATTTTAAAGCTATTGACTGTCTTATGTGGAGAGTAAGACTATAGTGCAGTATCCCTCATAACTCTTTGCACTCCAGTTGTATCTTCAGTCTTTCCTGCAGGTTCAGAGTCCTACTCTTCCAGGTACTGTATACACAAAAAGAGGTGTATTTCTAGTCTTTTTGAAAGACTTTCTGAGTACTTGAGGCACAGAAGAAGATAATCTATTATCACACACCCTCCTTTGCAAGTTAAAACTGCACTGTTGAAATGACTTGCAGATTCAAGTCTGAATGGAAAGGCTGCTAAATAACAATATCTGGAATGTAATGAGGTCTACAATTAATGACTAAGCAGAAAAACTAAGCCTGCAAACTTCTAAGAAAGTAATACATGGATGATCTTAACTTTTGTTTTACCAAGTAAGACAAAAGAAAGGAAGAATGGTAGACAAAGACAAACACACCGTTAATCTCAAGTACGTACAGTAGTACTGAAAAGGGTGCTTACAGTTAATCACATGATTCAATGGGATTAATTATAATTGAGAACATAATTCTGTATAAAATATGGGGTCCAGGAGTGGAGTGTAAAGATCAGAGGGCAAAGTTGATGTAAAATATGATAAGGCAAAGATGGAGAACTGAACAGAGCAAGATCACAACAGGGGTTAAGATAAATAAGACATTTTTAAAGTACATACGGAAGAAGAGGGCAGTGAAGGAGACAGAAGGGCCCCTTAAAAATGGCAAGGGTAATTTATTGACACAAGTAGTAAGGGCATTGTTTAAGGGGAAAAAAAAATGAAATTAATTCTTCGCCTGAGTGTGCAAAGAGGAGAGGGGACAGATGCCAGCGAGAGACATAAATTTCCCAGAGGAGAAAGAGAAGTGTTTAAGGAAATCAAGATCATACCAGCGCTGGTGATCAAGAAAGTGGAATGTCGGAAAACAGGGGAAAAAAAAAAATTTGAAGAAGCAAACGCAATGTATCCCAAAATCTTAGGGAGAGGGGAAGAAATACTGCAGAGACGCTTAGAACCTGGAAAGCACTTGGCGGGAAGCCGTATGTGCCGGCAGAAATCTGACACTGTGCTACCATATGGTTAAAGCTAAATTCAGGTTGTGGATGCCACCCAGCAAGCTGGTATTTTTGCTTCAAAGACCTTTTGGCAGTAAAGGAAATTTTACTAGCAATAAAAAGGCCAGTCTTCTTTGCTTCCTTCTTACTTACCCAGTTTCCTTTCCACCACTTGCTTTTTGCGAAGTTAGCCTGTGACAAAAGGGTGCCTGCGAGGGAGTATTCCCGAGGAGCTGTGTTGCCATCACACTTACCCACAGTGTATCCCAACTCCCCTGTTGCAGCTGCAGTACTTGGTACGGCTCCCAGTGTGCATTTCTGCCTTTAAACTGAGGGGGTTTAACAGTTCTGATAACAGACGCCTTACCAAAGTCATAGGGAATCCACATTAATTTGTAAAAAAAGTGAGCTCAGTCCATAGAAACTGCAGACCCTGTAGGAGCACCGGCTCAGCTTTAAGCACGTGACTTGACACCAGCGGAATTGCTCACGAACATCCATCTGAGTACATGTGCTACTCCTCCAGTAAAGAAGTAGTAATTAAACTGGGCCGACAGCTTGTCTATCATACACATGGAAAGAGCAAACAGAGCAGCAGAAGAACTAATGTTGGAGGGAGATGGTGTCAGTGACACGCACTTAAGCAAAGACAGAGTAAGGCCTTAAAAGAATCTGTGGGGAATTCAGCTACACTAAGAATAGACGGTACTTGGAGCAGCAACGGGGCAGCTGCTATTCGTAGAAGTTTAGAACGGCCCTTCTAAACTTAGTGTGCCAGTATTCAAAGGTGGTAAATACTGAAGGATATGCACAGATGCTACCAGGAAAAAAAATATTGCTGATTGAAGAGCGTGATCAGGCAAGGTGCTGAGTGCCAGTTCCTCCAAGGAGATACACTGATCTATACCGCTTGAAACCCAGCCCCTACATGCTTCCTTCTACTCCTAGCAACCAGAATTCGGAGCTCTGCACCACACCAGGTTTTTTCTCCATTCAGGATTACACGCACAGAACCTAAACCCACTGACTTCAAGGGCAGACATTTGAACAGCTCCAAGGGCTGGTTGGGACTTTTGCTGAGCATATCCAGTCCCATCATCTACAGCAATTCCCCCAGTTGCCACTGCATAACTGGCTTTCCTCTGCTGGGGATGGCTTTGATAACACCCCCCGTCAGCACAGGAACTAAGGCCATGAATGTAAAATGGGCTGATGCCAAGTGCAGTTGGATGCATCAGCTATAGGCCGTGCAGGTGTGGGGAGGACAACAGGGAGAATACAGATACATGGTGTGAAACCTCAGTAATCAGCGGCCAGGGGCTGTGCTATGTACTCTTTGGGTGAAACTCTGCCCGGCAATCACTCAGCGACCTTTGCAGACCGTAATGACATGCCTAAAATAAATAGAAGTGCAGCTGAGAAATTTAGGACAAGACAGAAATAAGAGCAGAAGCTGTAACTCTTTAGAAGATTTATAATTTATGGCCGTTCCATGGCATGAGTTCAACTGTGACCTCTCAGCTGGCAGCTGTCTTTATGCTGCTTTCTCCTTCCACCTGCCTAGTGAGAAAACAGCCACCGTCTCTGTGAGCATGGATAAATCTGTCATACTGACTTACACAATGAACTCTCTGGAGGGAGACTGAAGTAGTCCAGAGAATAAATCTAGCCCTCAGAAACAGTAGCAAGGTTGTCCAAGTTTACAGCATCTCCTTTTAACCCCTTTGGTGTGGACTTTAGTGGCTATAATTATAACTGGCACTGTCTGACATGCTGAAGCCGGGAATCCTCTGCAACATGATGGATGTCTCGCTCAGGACGAGTCAGAGTCAGACACAGAAAGCATCTGGGACAGGCCAATGATGCAATACTCAGCTCCCATCTGACGTGGCAGCCCTAGGCTTTAAAGCCTTTCCCAAGGACATCCAGGTGAGCAAAATGATTTTACAAGAGAAAAATGTCTTTATTGAAGTGCTCGGATCACAAGGACAAAACACTGAATTAGATCATTACGTTTTAAGGCCAAAACAGCATTATTAGTTTAGATGGATTAATGAGCTCCTTCCAGTCCTCCCTCCCTTCTGATAGGAGTACGGTAGACATTAAATTGATGCCAAATCTAACCCATGTCAGAAAGACAGCATCCTCTAATAAAATCCCTGCAAGGCAAAGCATCTTGGTATGCTCCAGCAAAGTACTTTAACCAAACCAAATGCCTGTGACTGGGGATTAGAGTTTCTAAAAGAAGACAATGTTTTTTTTAAAACAAACAGTTTAAAAAACAAGTATCAGAGACTGTGATACGTCTGTGTTGTGATCGATGGTAAATTCATTCTAATACGTTGTCAATGAATTGCCCATCACTGTAGCTTACCCTGAACACCTCCTGCAGAGGTGCTTGGACACCTTTCAAACCTATTTACAACATGCCTATGAATTCTGTTGAGCCACACAGAAATCGGACCTTAGTACAAAGGCAAGGAAACTACAGGATCATACAACGTCACGGCCAGGACCAACGCCAACACCACAAAATCCCCACTGGGCAAGCCCATTATTCTCACCACACCCAAGTTTTACTCATGTAGTTTCTTTCTCCTGTAGCTCCAGGATGCATCTGAGCTTGACACAGTCTCATGAACAAGGGAAGTTGTCCCAAGACATCTGCAAAGCCACATGCAGCTTCACAACACTGTGGCTTTGCTCTGCAGCAAATGGTAGAAAAAGTGGGTGAAGAGAGGCTCCTGCACCCACCATGCCTATTAGAAAGGCTTCTTTGCAGCAAGGATTATTTCTGGTTTTCTTACAGGCCCTGAAGAGCGCACTGTGAGTGCTCTATGTTATTCTTGTCTCTCTATCATTCCCCTCATCATCCCTGTTCTGTGTAGGATTTACAGAGTCAAAGTCCTCTGCAATTTAATCTCCCCTGTTCCTCAAACCTTATCACACATGCCAGACATAGCGTTCTTCTATTGGGCTTAAGTTCTTTCCACCCTTCTTCCTGCAGTGCTTAGATTCCAGTAGTCCACAACATTTGCCATTCCTTAACTAACAGAGGAAGCTTTATTGTGCAAAAGGAGTATTACCTGTCTGGAACTCATTAAATTACAACTCAATACATCGGCTTTGTCACAGGCTTTCTATTCTGTGATGGCAATATCACTCAAACCTTCTGGCCTCTAGATCTCCATCAACAGTAACAGCAAGGCCTCGCCCTCAGTCCTTATCCACATTCCTGTTTTGTACCCAAAACTTTCAAAGAACCAGGCCTTTGATGGCACGCATATGAGCACTGACCATAGTGGGCTCTGTTTTCCAAGGGGGTTTCATGATAAAGTTGAACGCCAAAACCAGTAATCAGAGGCACTTGGTAGGAGTCACCTTTCAACTCCCTTGAGAAACTCTTGTGTCATTGAGGCAGCCTGCAAGCAAGGAATTGGCCTTTACTACGGACAAAACAAAATCTGTCAAGAACTTCTGCACAAATGTCCCTGTCCAAGTTCCACAGTAACGTTATGAACCACTGTGAGAAGAAATCGTGCAACGTGCTATTCAGACTGCTAAAGCCTGATGCTCTAAGGTGCTGAGTACACCCCCAACCCCCCATGACCTGAACGGGAGGAGGGTGTACTTAAGACACCTTTACTATCTTGCAGAACTGGGCACTAAATAAACCACGCTCTAACTCAATAACCTTGCATATGATTTCTCTTTAAACACGTATTTCCACATTGCTTAATTACCTGATTCTAAAAGCGTTTTGTTAGAAGCTGTGCAAGGCACATTCTGTAATGAAGGCGCACCACAGTTTCCAAGATTGAGTTAATAAAAGCACTGTGGCAGTCTTAATATCAGATACTGTTGACAGCACCGTAGTGCAAGGCAGCATAACTGTCCGCTGGTTAAGGGAACGGTCAGGTGGCATCCGACAGGGAGAGAAAGGGAGAGAGGGAGAAAAAGCTATTGGCCAGCAGAGGAAAACTGCCGTACCTCGTTGCCCTCCTAGCAGAGATTTCATGCTCAGGCCTTTCACTCCTACCTTTCAGCTATCCCCCTTCTCTTTCCTTCCCTTCTCTCACACAGTATGACTTGCATCCTCACATCTCGGCGAAGAGTTTATTTCCCGTGGCATTAGATGCTATTACACGGCAGAAAGCCAATGCCACTTTCTTCTAGATCTAAGGTGACAAGATCTCTGCAAGCAAATCTTTTGACCCTCAGACTGCCAAAATCCCTTTTCTAAGCATACCTCTCCTCAGGAATAGGATATTCCAGCTCCCCTCCTTTGCACAGAGTAAGAGGGAGCCCCTGCCTTGTCTGAACTGATAAAACTCTAAGCATGACAGAGGATGTGAGGAAAACAGGTGAGCCAACACACCCAGTATATTCACCAAAACAGTGACACAAACTGTCAAAGTGGATCTGAGCACCTAGGTCCCTCAAGACCATATCTAACTAAGCACAAAATTAACTCCTTCAAGAAACTATTCTCATGAGCATGCATTGTTACTGATTATTTCTTTTAAAATTTACTTCTTCGAGGCTAGATTCTAACCTGATCCTCAGTGATTTATACTCATGATCTCTGCTGTTGATTTCTCCACACACTGTATGATAGTGCACAACTTGCTTGTGTTAGCAGCAAGGCTCCTTTCAGTACAGTGGTCACCATCCACCCACCGTGGTCGTGTCTGAGGTGATGGATTGGGAGAGCACAGAGAGTCACAGCACATGGCGTTACAACTGTAGCAAGCTGTTTTCTTCTTCCTTGCCATTTAGGTCTGAAAACTGGATATTATTGCTGGGCCTGGATGTGAAGACTCAAAACAAAAAAAAGTCTGGGGAATAGCAATAAGGAATGTTGTCTGCTCAGCAAGATTTGGGAAGAAAGGAAATGATCTATTTGTGAATTCAAATTATCCCTTAATGAATTTGGCTCACTATTTCTAGTAAAAAAAAAATACCCATGCTTTATTTTTGTAAAAAAAAAAAAAAGTGTCAGCTGTCCAAAAGTACTGAACAGCTGTCCTGAAATAGCAGATTTTCCTGTATGTTTTTTTTATGATTCAGTCCATTCCATAATTTTGCAATGAGAACTGCGGACAGCTCTATTTTGCTTGCAAGAAATATGCACAATATGGCATGTGCCTCATAATCTTCTGTGATTAATGTATAAAAACACAGTCAGAACATATTTATACTATGGCTTGTAGAATTATAGAGACTGATCTTGGTTTCTCTCACAGCCAATGGCTAAGGAGCACTTTAATCTGCTACAGGTGAAAAGGTAATGCAAACACTCTCATGTTTATTTAGGACAGCGATTGGGAATATTTCATGCCATATTTCAAATACAAATACTCTTTGGCCGTCTCTGAGTCAAGGAAATATAAAGTCATTAGTATATGGTTTTCTACAATCTATTCTAAATATTAAAATTACACAGGTCATTTGACCCAAATTGAGATTTCTGCCTAGTTTCTTCACAATCTTGGCTTCCAGAGGACTGTGAGAGGAAGCAGTCTCCACCATGGCATCACAGCGCTGCAAAGCCCACTATATAATGAAGTGGGAATGGTACTTGAGGACATTCTTGGCAAAGGCTTCAAGCCACCTAAGACTGAGAGCAGGAGTCTGCTCTCATCTGAGTCAATGGAGAAGCCCCCTTTGCCTTTCAAGACTAAACACTGTTTAAAAAAAAAAAAAAAAGCCTTACGCAAATAGTCTTCTTGAATCTCTCTTTTTTCCTGACGTACAGGTTGAGATCTTCACCTGCTGTCAGCTGGATTACCATTCTGGCATTTGCATGAGAACCCCTACTACAGAGTCCCCAAGGAAGAGCCTACAGATGCCAGCCATGCTTTATTTTCAGCAGGCTAGGTGAGATGATTATTTTATGTAGGCTTTGACTCATTTTCATAGCATCAAAGGAAATCTCCAACAAGGATCTAAGAGGTGAGGTGTTCCATGCAAATCCACTCATTGCACAGAGTCCCTCTTCAGCAGGGTCACAATCTACATCACGTACTTCCTCCCAGGAGGCTTCTGTTTCTTCAGCAGTCTGAACTTCCAGGTCCAGAACTACCGAGTGTACTACTTGTGCTTCATGTGCTAAGGCATGAATCTCCATCCCAAGCCCCTCATACAAAAATATCTTAGTTGTATACATATGTTTACATGAAACACTAAGTCACTTAAACAATGAATGATGGGATGAAACTCCAGAAGCAGGAAAGTGCTTGTGTATCAAGAGCATTCTGATCCCAGACCCTTCCTTCTACTGCTCCCCCATCCTAACCACACCACCTTTCCATCTGCTCAATCTCTTTTTTTTTTGCCGAGGCCCTGGAAGGCCTCAGGTTTAGTACGTTTTTACAGTTCATCTCTGCTCTGTAATATCATGGAGAGGGACTGGAAAAAAATGGCAACAAAATGCAACAGGTGAGATCAAACCAACCCGAAACATGTTCTGGGTCAAACCAACATCGGACACAGGGGCTACATCTTCAATGAAGTCTGTTAGGTTTTCACCGCCTGTGCTCTTCAAGGTGAACTTCGCTCATGATATGCCCTGAGATAACTTCTTGCCTCCCTCCAGCCTTGCAGGGATAAGGAAACTGCGTACAACTTCAGAGTTACTCTTCATCTACTCTGAATATTCAAGAGACCCAAGGAGTCAGTCAGTCAAGAACAGCAATATATGAAGCCTTGGGCAATTTTAGTCTAACAGACTGAAAATATCGGACAGAAATTACACCCACTAGCACAGGATTACTGTGAAAAATGAACTCCAGCTACTCGTTCGGATGACAACTCACTTCAGTGTAAGGTTAGTTATAAAAGAGCAGCCAGATACTAACGTACTAGGGCTCAGGAGACCCGGGTGCAGTACGTGGCTATAACCAGGACTTCGTATGCAATTTACACTCCGAAGAGTTACTGTCCAACTTCAGGCACCCGAGTCAGGAGCTGAGGATCCACACACACCCAATGAAGCAGAAAAGGGTCCTGAGGTAGTCAGCGTGGCCCTTTAGCAAAAGCTTCTTCGCTACCTCCATCGCAGAGGCAATGTTACTCATTCCTAACACCGGGGGATAAATATAACCCCGTTGCGGCACAGCTCTTTCTCTCACTGACCTCGCAGCTCTTCGGAACACGGGGAGATGCCAACAATGCTTATTTGCATCATCTGACACGTGGGGGTCTTACATCTTGATGGAGCATGTGAGAGTGATATGCATGTCACTACAATGCATGCTGTCCTCTGTGGGAAAAAAAGGTTCCCTGGGAGCGGGTTAAAAGTATAAATGTGGCACAGGGTCGTACAACCACCGAGACCAAACCCATCTACATTATCAGTGGCTTAAAAAAAGATGCTAACTGATGCTTGCTGGGTAATCTTAAGTAGCTCCTTCTGAGCAAGGAAAGATAAAGGCAGACAGCACTAACTGGCATGCCTTCCCTTCGTACTCTACATGATATTGTCTATGCAGAGGGGGAAAAGATGTGGACATTCTCAAGACTTTTCTTATTCCTGGAAAGGTATTGCTGCCGCAAGGAACGGGGGTGGGCTGAACAGAGAGTACATGCTGAGAAGCTGATGGAGTCACCACCTCCAAAAAAACATTGATTCACTTTCACAAACTTTCACAAACTCCAAACCATTATGGAAAAAAACCCAAACCCAACCAAACAACAAAAAAAGCCCCTGTACCATTTAGCACTGTTTCACATGGGACTCCTCACACAAGTTTCCACAGCACTACCTACTCTGCCCTGGAACAGGCATTCAAATACAGTGTTAGTATGCGGAGGGGTTAGAGAGAACAAAGTCAGATCAAAATATCATTTCATCCCTTGGGTCCACGAGCTATTGCCTGTGAATGTAAAGGAATTATCACACACGAGCTTACTTCTACCGGCGGCCCCTGGCAGAATGCATTCCCATTCAGTTAAAGATCCTTCACAGGGAGCAATAGAAATGTTCTGTTCCTTCAATATCTTTTCATTCCTTTTCAAACATTTATACAAGTGTTCAGGGGCTTAACCAGAAATGAAAGAAATTCATTTTAGGTTATGTGTATTAAGAGGCTCTGGGACTCCTCTACCTGTCTGACTGTGCTAAAGATTTTGTTAGCTGCCTCTTTTTCTACCTTTGGTAACTACCAGTAAATCCCAGGACTGGATTATTCTGTCCACCTGAAACAAATTGTCTTTTCACACTGAGAAGCATGAAAAGAATTTGAACATGTATGGGATTCATTCAGCATATTTACTGAAGAATTTAGTTGTAATCACTTATAAACATCTGTTGCATTTTAGCTCAGTAAGTGTAAATAACAGAAATATAATGGCATGTGCATGTTGGATGGCATCTCTTGGGGGGGAGGGGGAGTTACATTTCTCTTACTCAGCACTTGATCGCCAAAAAAAAAGTAAAAAAAAAAAAAAAAGTACAGCATACTGCTTGGGGAAGGCGAGTTGATTAATGGGCTAGCCTGTTAAACCATCTGCTCTTGAGGACCCAGCTCTGAATCCCAGTGCCCCTAGCTGGGTCAGCACTTTTTCTGATGCTGAGAGGCGACATGAACTCTGCTGGCCTTTGCTTTTAGGAAGGAAGTAGTTGTCCACGGAATTTCATTTGCCTTGGAAAAACAGAAATACCTTCCCAGATTCTGAGCACCGATGTTAGCAAAGTTTGGTAAAAAAGGAAGTATTGGATCAGCAGCATTCCCTAGAATAAAACCCAAGTCATGCTGCAACTCAAGAGGATTGAGTTCAAAATGTCTGTCGGGGAGAAGAGGATAACCTGATCATCCTTGGAGTGGAGTGTCGTAAAATTAAAAGGAGAAAAAAGGGACCTGAGGCTTCTCTATGGCTGAATAAATGCACTTCCTGACATTGTCTTTGATAGGGTCCCTATCGGTTTGTCACTTGGGCAAAAGGCAAAGCCGGCCTAGCAATAAATGCTCTAACAATGTTTCAAATGCTTTGAACTAGGTATCACAAAAGCTGGGGGCAGTCAAAATGCCAAATAAAGTTAACTAAGCACAAGAGCGGAGGCCAGAGACAGATGCTGTGAGCTGAACATCAGATCAAGGGATGAGATCAACAAGGTGCTTTAAGAGGCATTTCCTGGTTAACTCAGGAATCTCCAGCAACCTTTGTAGTTTTTCATCCAAGCCTTATTAAAAGAACAGAGCGTGGGTTTTATAAGGGACACAGAGACACAAATGCACGTTCATTTGAACTCATCAGATCTAACTGGAACTGTTTTGGGTAGCTGGTCTCCCCAGTGCAATGTTTCAATTAAAGTTATCATAAATAGGATACAATGAAATGAGAGATTTCAGCTAAAACCGACATGACATTTGGTTTCTTGTCTCCAGTGCCAAGTGCCTTACTACAGTCTCATTACTAATAACTCCCTTTTTTCCCCCATAAAACTTATAAATCATCTTTTTTATCAAGAATAACAATTAATCAGTAGCTTACTGGTATTTGGCGCATGAGAAGTATATGGAAAATGAATGATCTGAGTACAAAATAGCGTTCACTCCAATACAGCTTTACAGTTAAGCATGGCCTACGTAAAACTGGGACAGTTCAAAGCTGTGAGCGACAACAACCCAGCAGCCGTAAGCAATGGTGGAATGACAACTCTCCAAGGTACGTTGCACCTTAAGCTTTGGCACAGGACGAGAAAGACGAGAAACTGTGCCAGTAGGATTGCTAGCCCCCAAGTCTTCGACTCCCCAAGAAATCTCCCTTTGGCTTCCAATGCCAATGCGTTACTGCAGCATTCCCGCAACAATATTCCCAAGGTGCCAGTGTGATTTTAAATACACTCAGCCCCCAACTCTCTTCCTGACTTGGTGATTCTGAGCTATGTTCAGTCCCTTGCTGTAGATCCCTCCCTTATATCACCACTATTACTTCAATTCGCAGGCTGCAGCAGGAGATCAGGCAACCTGAATGGCTTTTTCCTTTCACAGACATAAATCCGAGTGTGTTTGTAGGTAAACACGTTAGGATTTCTCGTACTTGTTGCTGACACGCTGCCGTACCGTACAATAGAGAAGGTGGAATGTAGATATTTCATTATACTTATGCAGATACATGTACGTCTTTGTGATAACACAGTACATATGCCAGACAGATACTATGATGGCTTGGTGGCAAATAAAGGCAACATTCTCCCAGATGGGAAACACCAAAAGTGGCAATTTTTTTCAACTTGAATGCAGTCATCAAGTAGTCTTGCCATGCCTTTCACAACACAGACAGAATCGCGATCCAGTGTTTTCAGACTTGAATGATTAGCCATATGTGTTTCACAGAACATGCTGAGCCAGATACCACCGCCAGCGCCCACTGAAATGCCTACAGTTGCATCAGAATAACGCAAGAGAAAATCTGCCTCTGATTACTGAAAAAGATGCTGTGTTTTTCTCACAACTCATAGTTTGGGCTGCTGGCACCGTAACATCTAACAGTGTTCTATGGTACATCTCTCCCCTAAGTTCCTCTACTCTTGAAAACACTACAGGAGAGAAGTAACAAAACTGTGCTGTTCTCACCCATCTTTCGTGTGCCTGTGCGTGGTGTTGCTTACTCTAACACGCATCGATGCCTGTTCCCACCACGGCCCATGTATTAGCATCGTTAAGTGAGTTAGAATTGAAATCTGAGCCCTCTTGCTCTGTGTAGAAAGATGGTCCCAAGTACCTACCAATTCTAACAGATGAGATAGAAAATGGTTGGAAGAAGAAACAGAAAGTACAGACAAGACCAAATGACACGTGCAAGCGTTAGAGAAAAAGAATCTGATTCATCCTGCCCAGCTCATTAATCTGAGGGCGCTGCACCTACCTCCATTTATCTTTTGAAACCGGGGCAGAAGACGAGCTTGAGCAGCAAATTCTTTCACATTGAATGGACAGGAAATGTAAGAAACAAGCAGTAATGGGTGGCTTCTGACTGAAGCAGTCTTGACATACTGAACATTGTAGAACATTAAAGCAACGTCAATATTTATTATACAGATACGTGTATTGATTGTGCAGTAAAATGATCCAGAGTAATATATGCTATAATAATAATTGAACTCCATTCAGAAAAAGAGCACTGACGTGCAGAGAAGGGAAAAAACCCCACAAAAAAACTATATCCATTTATTAAATTAGTTCATGTGGGCATCTGATTACTGAGCAAATAGGAATAGCTACTACAAAGCACTAAACATCTTGATGAGCAAAACAAAAAGAAACGAAGGCCACATTTCTAAAATCCTCCACGACAGCGCGTTGGGGTTTGCCAGTTCAGAGCAGCTGAGAAATCGGCTGTAGCACTCTGCAGCCCGAACTCTGTAAGCTGCCCTGTACCCTCTCTCACTCGTCTGCCTTCTTTTAATGAATTTCTACCTTCAGAATTACCACACGCCGCGTCAGTGCAAACACTGTGCTGTGCTTTGGCTGTGAGGCTATTACCATTTACAGAATAGCAACCATTAATTCAGAAGAAATTTGGACAAAATTAGAGAGGCTGCACTTACTTCCAAATTCAAACGGATATGGCACCTCTTTATTCCTCCTCCTTCCTCTTTTTTTTAAGTGTGGGTTAAGGGAAAAAAAAAGCCTGCTTTGGGATTTTCTTTGTTTTTATTATCTCTGGTGAAAATGGATTTATTTAACTAAACTGGCTATATATATAAGTCTCTAAATTCACAAATTATCCACATAGTCTTCCCAGGCTCCATTTTGCCTAATTGCTGGTAACAAGTCCAGCCATAGGACTGCTTATACAGCATATTTCCCACTCCTTCCCCAGATGACTGATTCTTTTTGCTTTTAACGGGGGCCATGATAATGTTCATTCTATTGAATTAGTAATGAAGTTCCAATTAAAGACTGTAAAACTGTTTGGACATGCAAATACTTTTAAGAATATCCAGCTACATGGTACCTGGTGTTGGACAAAGCCAAACACTGGCAAGGAACCAAAGTCATCCCATTACAAACCTGCTTGCAAATCTGATTTTGGTTATTCCCATAACCCTTCATTATGCGCTAACCTCGTAAACATACTCTACCTTGCAGGAGAAGCACTAGTGATACACCTTAGGGAAGACCATAGTTCTGACCCAGCTGAAACCGGAAAGCAGCAGAATTGTCCTGATGAATGTTTCCAGGCTGACTACAAGCTCAGCAAGGTTTTTATAAGCTCCAGAGAAACATTTAACATTTTGCTGACCCTCACACTGCTATTCCAGTAGACACAGGGCTCTGCAGCCCCCACACCTCCAGCCCATACCTGCTGGGCACATCTGGCCTAGACCGAGAGCAGTTAAGACGAGGAATAAAAGTGATGTTGGTGACTTGCCTCAGAAACCTGCAAGCGTACTAACAGGTTCAACTAACATTTCATTTTGTCCACACCCCTACATCCAAAGACCATAACTCTTTGCAACATGCCTATAATGATGGTACAGAAGGACTCCATTCTTTTTGTGCTCAGAGTTGGCTTGCTAGAGACATGCCAGGACCTGTAGAGATCACTGATTCAAGCAGCACTGAGCTTAAATGCTTTGCTTCTCCATACTCTGCACATCTCATTTAATGGCTGGAAGGCACGATCACAAAACAAATCTGACCTGGGCCAGTGTCGTGATTTAACCCCGCTCAGCAATTAAGTACCACAGAGCTGCTTGCTCACCTTCCCCAGTGGGATAGGGGAGAGAATTGGAGGAAAAAAGTTAGAAAAACTTTGGGTTGACATAAGAACAGTTTAATCATTTAAAATAAATTAGATGTAATAATAATATCTAATAAAAATATTGATAATACGTGATGAAAAGGAAAACAACAACAAAATGGGTCAGCTGTCCTGGCTGTGTCCTCTCACAGCTTCTTGTAGTGAAAAAGTTGGGAACACAGCTGCAACATCAGAAACTGAACAAGTTCTTGACTTGGTACAAACACTCCTCAGCAACAAATAAAACCACCAGTGTTATCAGCACTCTTCTAAGCACAAATCCAGAACATAGCCTCATACTAGCTACTGTGAAGAAACTCTATCCCAGCCAAAACCAGCACAGCCAGACACATCCTACATAACTTGCATTAACAAGGCCTGTCCATCCCTGATTACTCAAGTTGCTTCTACCAGTCCACACAAACCACAAGCAAAACAAATATTAATATTTTTACAGTTACCTGCAGAAGAGCTACACTGAGAAATGGGGTGGGGGGGTG
Source organism: Eurypyga helias (assembly GCF_000690775.1). Classification (NCBI taxonomy): domain Eukaryota; kingdom Metazoa; phylum Chordata; class Aves; order Eurypygiformes; family Eurypygidae; genus Eurypyga; species Eurypyga helias. Next base: position 74,276 of record NW_010257861.1, read on the forward strand.
GGGAGGGGTGGAGTGTTCCCCTGACACTGCTAGGCCTTATTTGTCCCAGAGAGATGGTTTCAGCACTTCTTCCTGTGCTAGCTAAACCCTGGACATCTGTAATGGCAAAGGAAAGCAACTGCTGGAATGGCCTCCCTTGTGCTTCTTTACATCCTTTTTTTTTTTCTATTTTAATTTCTGTTCTTTTCTCTTTTGTTTAAGAGCAGCTTAGCTGGGCTTGCAAAGACTGCTGTAAACAACACTTAAGAAAAGGCAATGTTGAATAGCCCAAAGCAGATAAAAATTGGCCAGGACTAAGACCACAGTTCCTCTGTCTCTCCATATAGCATGAAGTTGTAAGTAAGAGTCAGCATCAAACAGAGAAGTAGCTCCCCTGACTTCCATGTCCTTCTTTGTCTTTGTGTGTTTTTCCTGTCCTGTCCTCAAGGCAGAGGGGGAATTAAGCTCTGAGACAGCAGCAACAATAACAGCTCCAACACAGCCCTCCTGTCTCTGGAAAGGACAACTTATCAGTATTATCTCCCCATCAGGGAAAAATGTTAATCTCCACCACAGAGAGGAAAGGGATGAGAGGCTGTTAAAATAAAAAACTTACTGAATTACTGACTTTGTAAGTGTTTAACTATTGTCCCCTTATATTTATCGTATTTTCTATTACGATAAAAAGATAGCTAATGATTTTTTTTGTTGAGGGGAGGAAGCACTCAGCCTGTGGCCACCCACCAGCTCCAAGGTGGATGCCCACTCAGGGCAGTGCCAACAGATTAGGAAGCCCCATGTCACGCTGCCGAGGAGACGCTGCTCTGCGGCACTTAGTGGTGATCCCTCTGGTGCCACTGCATTTCAGAGGTGTTGCGATGGCACGCTCCAGGCCCTGCTGACTTTTTGTTGGGGTCTACAGAAATCTCAGCATTCAAGATTCAGTCAATATGAAAAGAAGAAGAAAAAGGAGAGGCGGTGGGAGGAAAGCAGAATCCAGATGGAGAAAGGGAGCAGTCTGTTTTATTTTTGTTTTGAAAGGGCTTTTTTTTTCCTGAACTGAAACTGGTTGGATTTAGCTTGCAGCCCTGTTTGTAAGGTGCAGATACACTAATGATTAATGATGTGCCAAGTGGTTCAGAGAAATTCAGTTCAGACCTACAGATACTTGTCAGTCCCCTAGGAATGAAGGCATTTTTTAAAACTGACCCACTAATTACCCATGAAAAGCTTCAGGTAGTACAGCACACTTGACCTTATTCTCAATGGCAGCAGCAGGTCTGATTCCAAGGAGTTTCTTTTACTTCTTTAGTTTTCCCGCCTCAAAATTTGAAAGGCCACAGTCCAAGATCAGCTTCCACTCCTTGATAGTTTCCTAAATTTTCCAGATGGTATTTTGCAAAATGATGTGTCATTTCACGTTGTATCAATCACATTACAGTATGTCACTTAATATAGAATAAGGCAACATGATTGACAGAATCTGAGATGCCTTGTCACAACACAACACGTCAACTGGGACGTTTGTATGGTTTGGGTTTATGTACACACACACAGAACCTTCAAAGGGTGGGAGTGGAAGGAGGACACTCTCCTTCCCTTAGAAGTTTTCCCAACGCTTTCGATGGCAGCGACTGACATACATCTGTTAAATATACTGAAATGTCTTCAGTCCTCTCTTGGCTACCTCTAAAAATAACCTACCAGAGTTTGAGTGTATTCCAACCTCTATTTATAATGGACACCTTCTTGTGACACATAAAGTGCCCTGTTCCTAAGAACAGCCTCATTGTTAGGGAGTGGCATAATACAGAAACTCATTACAATAACCACTTGTCCCTTGGTGGCATCTGACGCTAATTCAGCTCCCAAACAATTAATTTGTAGTAACCTCACAAAGCAATCCCTAATCAACAGTAATTGGCTAATTCCCCCCTACTTATGGTTATGCTCATTATATTACAGACAACTTTAAATCAGGCTGTCATCGCTAGTTCTTGCTGTCACCGAGGCGATTCAGAAGGATGAGTTACTACACCCGCGATCACTCGTAACGCATCTGCGGAAGGAACGTTCCATCCAGGAAAGGTGGGAAAACCCGAGCTGCGTTCTGCAGGAGTTTGAGAACACAAGCATGACTGTGAAGGAAGCTGCAGTAACTGCCGGACTTGAATTTTGAGTGAAGAAGTACAACTACTTAATGAAATCTTAAGGAATGTATGTTTGCCATAGGATCCCCAGGCAGTACAGTCTGGCAGAGGAGCCCTTGACTGGGCACGGGGATTTGAGTCATGCTATCGTATTCTCTGTGTTCTTAGGGCTTGGCTACATGGCAAGGCACAGACACCCGCCAGCTAACCGGGACCACGAGCAAAGAGAATTCAGACCTGTCTGTGCCTACCTGCAGGCTTCGTGTTGTTCCTCCCCGTGCCTCGACTCGCGATTTAGCAAGCAGAGTTTGTACTTCACAGGGGCATTTTGAAGCTAAAACTCACAAGTGGCTGAAAGATGCACTGGGACTGCTGAAAAGCAGAGTACAGAAGGATTTCACGAGCCTGTTAAAGTAAACTAGATCTTTCTTGGACTGCTGCCACTTTTTGCATCTGGGGAAATAACTTGAGTGGCAACTGTACAGCCAGATGTTTCAAAACTAATATTCTAAGTTCTTTTTCGTGGCACACTGTGGTCCTACATAGAGATGTCAGAACATACCCTAAATGTGCCAACTCAGGTACCAGGAACAGGATGTTCTGTCCAAGACAGCTCTGTCGTCAGTCAAAAGCTGTAGCAAAACCTGTGTGATGGACTTAGCATCTCCAGCACAGAGATGAAACAATTCTGCCATGGCATATGGCGTATGGCGTATCGTGACCTGATGAGCAGCTGTAGGGAAGTCAGAAGTGCAGGTATCTGCAGATATGCCATCCCAGATCACATCTGAACAGTGGTGCCTGGCCAGAAATGCAATATCCCATTTTTGTTCTGAGGCTGCAGAACTACAGAGGGTAAACAAGGAAAATATTAATTACAGTAGATTCAGATGATACTTGTTCCCCCCCAAACATAATCTTCAAAGACTAAATGTTTCTAGTTTCCCCAATATGTTCACCAGAGTTTTCTGCAACATGGCGGTGCAACTCATCTCTCCCATATGGTGAGCTGTTTTTAAGATTCAACGTGCAAAGATATTCAAAAGCAATCAGTAATTTGTAAGCAACAGTGAATCAAGAAATGTTCTGTCATTAGTGTTTCTTCCAAGTGCCATAATTCTTCCTGCTTCTAAACCTGCATCGGTAAACCGATGGGGTAGAAGATCAGTAGCACTGAAAGAGTGAGAAAACTGTACAGATGACACTGAGAAGGAACTGTTTTACTTGTACTATTCCTGCTCTGGGGCATCAGAGACCTCAGAAGCAGAGACTGTAAAACAGGAGAAGAGACCACATCCTCAGGCAGTATATTGTCAGAACTCTCATAATGTCCAGCTCAGTATAACATAGACGCCAGCTACAACAAACCCATATGGAGCAGTAGGACATGGGGGTTTTTTCCAAGCCGAAAAATAATCAAAAGTTCAAAGGCAGAGAGATCAGCACTCAGAATCTCCCTGACTTCTCCCAAAACCACAACCCTAACCATCAGTCCTCCGTGCAGGGCAATCTCACCACTCCTGCTCTTGCCCCATCCCATACTGCCCGGTCCTTCGCTCAGGGTGGCACTTTGCCATCCAGAGAAATCCCTTTGAACAAGGCAAAGGTTGAACACGCAAGCCAGTCGCGGTGCAGAGACATGACTGCGAAATGGGATACCGCTTCCATGAGGAAATGCTCATCTCCTTCCCCGTGCAGAGCCAAAGCTCTCGGTTTTACACAATCCCTGCGTGTTGCTCACTACTTTGTGTTTTGAGGAGAGGAAAACAATGTCAGAAGTAGTTTATCTGAACTGTAAAAACACAAGGGGGAAGGACCCAAGAGGAAAAGCAGTTGCAGATACCCTGAGAAGGGCACACAAAAGGCCGTGCAATGGACATGGCACAACGAGAGCCATACTCTCTCCTTCCCCACCTCCAAGCTATTGCAGGTATAGTAGTGAGTCCACTCTCCCTTGTGCTGCAGATTCATGAGAAATTCTCCAGTTTACAAAACTATGTTTTTAAAGGCTGTATTGGTTTCCTGAGACAACTCAGCACAAGGCACTGGGTGGCAGAGAGGGGCAGCATGGAGCAGAGACAAGCTGGCAGATTTGGGAAAGCCTCAGCTACCTCAATCCGCCAATATCCCTGAACATGCAACCAAATTCCATTTGGTTAGCTGCACATTGCATTTCTGTTGGTGGATAAAGCAGCGCCTGGACATTCAGAGATCTTTTGACTTCTGTGAGATAACCTCTTCCCACACGGCTGTTACAGAACTGGCAAGAGAAGTCAGCAAATTAAAAATAACCATGCAAACCAAAACAACAGTAACACCTTGGGCACAGTATTTGGGTTAAATATAACCTAACCAGTTGTCACTACCAGGAAAATCCTGCGTAGAGTCTCACTCTCAAGGAGAGCATCTGAGCTAAAATCCCTCTAGAGCTCCTAGCCAGTATGACCTGAAGGTCTCATCATGAAAGGCACAGAAGAAACATCACCTTCCCTTCATATCATGTAAATTGAGAAGGCTTAATCCCCCCAGAGTACACCTACGGTATGAAACAATATTGACCCTTACTGCTGCACATAATCCGCATATAAAGCCAATACAAGATGATACACAACAGAATCCAACGCTTTTCCGTATGCTGTCAGTGACTGTCGTGGTTTAACTCCGG
>NW_010257862.1:0-421 GCF_000690775.1 Eurypyga helias
AATAAAATAAAATTTTAAAAATAAATTTGTAATAATAAAAAATAAATAAAATCCCAAGCACTTCCCTGCTGGCTGCCCCTGCCCTGCTGCAGGCAGGGCACCCCAGGAAGCCACCCTGATGGGTGACGCAGCGCGTCGCAGCTCTCCTGGGCACCAGGCTGTATGAGTTGTTTCTGGAAAGTTTGGCCCCCAGGTAAGGGTATGAGCATTGTGCGAGTCAGGCGTCCTTCCACTGTGCTCTGAACATCAAAGCACGGAAGAGAAAGGAAAAGAGATGGTCATATCCATCAGAATCTGAGAAATAGCCCCAGGTTCATGAAACAGCCCAAAAGGATCCAGTGTAGCATCTCGGCCGGCCTCTGCGTAGCCAGCAGCGTAAATATGGGTGCTCTTCCATGGGCTTTATAAAAACCTGCATTCC
>NW_010257862.1:439-3437 GCF_000690775.1 Eurypyga helias
GTCCCCTCTGCAATTTCTAACGGCGAATGCAGCCCATCGTCCCGCAGAGCAGCTCTGGGCCCCTTGGTGAGGTCCCTGGGTGACTGCTTGGGGAGCCCTCCTGAGAAGTCAAACTCACCAGAGGAACAAGGTCAGGCTTCCTGAGACCTGGACTTAATTATGGATTAATTATTGCCTGCTTCCTGCTCTTGGGTAACAGGGCTTTCTGCCATGGAGAAACAGCTTTGCTGACTCTTCCCCCAGTCTTCTGTTCATGAAGTTCACAGGAGCTCAGAGAAATGTCTTTGCTCGGTGAATATGATATTTTAATCTCCAGGGGTGGATTTGGTTGAGTTGATGGGATTTGAGCTGTTGGGTTAGATTAGCTCGTTAGAGGAGGAGAACCAGCAAAGCCTGACTGGGCTATCGCTGAGCTCTGGAAGAAGTGTGCAGATGTTGCAGCCCACTGCTGAGTCCCAGTGCTCCCCCTTGCCCACAGTCTGTGGCCAGAGGGTTTTGCAGGGTCTTGCAAACCCTCTATAGGGTCTTGTGTTGTGCTGCAGGAAGGTATAATGCTGTGGATTTTCTACTGCCGTCATCAGCTTTCTTCACGCTCTCTTGTGAGGTTTGAAATGCCAAATGTAAGTCATCGTCCTCCAGAAATCATCCCTCTCTGCTGAGGACCAAGCGGTGCTTGCAGGAGCCCCGTGCCTGCCATAGGTGTAGCTGCTCAGAATATGGCTTTTGGGGGAAAAAAGGTGCCTCTGTGAGCTTCTTATTTTCAGATGCAGGTGTAATTCCAGCAGAGTCTCTTCAGAGAAGCATCAGCCCGCTCAGTGCCGGTGTGGCAGGTCAGCGTTTGGCCCCAGGTCTGTTGGTCTGCGGCTTTAGGTGGAAACCCACATGTGAACCTCAGCAGAAGTTCAAAGGGGTGACCTAGCAGCTCCTAAAACCTGGACTTTGAATTAAAGAATAGCCATCAAAGGGAAATGCTGATTAAGAAGCATTTCTCAGAAACACTGAGATCCCATTATCTTGACCTTCATCTTCTTAGGACAGGGCAGCGAGTGATTCACCTCCAATCTGTCCCTTCCTCCAGACAGAAAAAGCTGGCTGGGGCTGTAAGATCAACAGAGGGATTAAGGGAAATGTAATTGAACATTGCTAGCTTAGGCGTAAAGCGGGTGGCCTCTCTCTCTGCAGACCGCCAGGAGTGTGGCATAGCGGCCAGTGGGGTCGGGATGCACCGGAGATGATTACAGTTGGGCTAAACAACCAGATTAGCCAGGACACCCCTTGACCTCTGGTATAGGGAGCCAGGAGCAGGTGAGATTATAGCCTGAGAAGTTGAGAACTGCAACACTGGCATTAGTGGGAGCAGGATTAGATGCACCAGAGAATCTTGAGGGTCTTGAAGAAATCTATAGGGTTGCTAAGAATCTAAAGAAAACGCTGTCTTGGTCAGTCTAACCTGTATGCCTGCCTGGTGTTTCCCCATAAATGTTTATTCTGCAAAAGAGAAAATGCTGGGGACATGGGCATCAGCTCCAGGACCTTTGCCAGAAAGGAAAGATTAAATAGAGGGATCCAAAATAGGCTAGATTATCTGGCCCTAAGTATGACTTAATAAGCATTATACTGGGACTTTGATGCTGTGATAATTAAAGAGCCGTTATTTACTTACACTGGGTCCCAAATATAAATTTGATTGAAGTAAGTGTTTATAAAATACAAAGATTCCCAGGAATGCTACCACCACAATCTTTGATTGGGGTTTGTTGCAATCTGTCCAGGGCTGTCCCACGTCTCAGTCCGAGCCCTGGCAGTGGTAAGCCCTTCCTCCTCCTCCCTGTCCAAGTGGGGACCCCCCGGTGCATCTCTTGGAGGGCAGGACTGGCATCCACGGTGCCTCCATGATAAGGTGATGGCTAGGAGGGCAGCATGGGCAGAGCCTGGCAGCACCCAGCTGGTTTGCCAAAAGGGAGTTAAAAGTCAGGGAGTTTTCTGCCCCCCATCAAAGTTTCAGTGTGTCTGGGAGCAATACTGTGAGTAATCGCCGATTTTAATAATAAGATCGGATTTTCTCCTGACATCGTTGGGGATAAAGGAGGATTTGTAGATACTTCAGCTATATTAAGCCATTATTACAATTGATTTATGGCCACAAAAGGGAAATGAGTCATTATTGATTTGATACCTCAGCAGAGGAGCCTGTCACAAGCAGGTCCCGTTGTGTTGTTGGGTGATGCTACAGCTGTGCCTCTTCCGAGACGCAGAGTTTTACGATGCCTCCAATTTGATTTGATGATTTGTCTAATGCGTTTTATCATTCCTAATGACTTCACGTTCCAGTGTGAATATGATGATTTCTTGGTCATCACCATGGCTTAAGCTGGACTGCAGCGTCCTCCCCATCCAGGGGAACCATGGGGCTTTCCTTCTGCAGGACCCCCCATGCCAAGGGTTTTCCAAAACCACCCCAAGTGTTAGCCTGGTCTCCAGGGTCTCTCTGCCAGCTGGTGCAAAGCCCACCAGCAGCCACCCCAGCCCAGGTGGGAGCTGAGCAGTTTTCCAGCCGAGAATCCTCAGTGATGGGCACACTTCACCTTCTTTCAGGAGGCTTGGGGCTGCAGCATCTCTTCCCCGCTTTTGTCCACGGGTGCCTGACCCATCCCCATATCTTGGTGAGGCTCATGCTGCCCAGAGATACCTCTTTTGGGCAATATTTCAAATCTGAGTGACTTTAAAAATTGTCGTGAAGAACAACATTGGTGCCTTTTCCTGAGGTGTTTTGCTGGGAGTTCCCAGTGCCATCGGTGAAGCAGCTCGCCTCGCCCAGGGGTTGTAGGGTTTAATGCATCAAGCCCAGGGAATAAACTCCAGCAGCTGGATGGTTTGGAGTTTTGTGCTTGGAGGAAGCAGCAATTGGTGCATATAGGAATGAAATTAAAAATTGTCAGAATCCAGTTTTAATCACAATTGGTTAAGGTGACTTGAGACACGAGGTCTTTTCCTAGAG
>NW_010257862.1:3468-6217 GCF_000690775.1 Eurypyga helias
ACTGTGAGGGTCTTCAGAGCAGAGCTTGGGTTATAAAAGGGAACTAGGAATGGAAATAGTGTCATTGTCCCAAGTAATCCTGATCCACGGTCCGCTCCTCTTCCCTCCTACTTGTTTCAGAAAGGGGCCTTGTGTTTTGGGGAAGCTGCTGTGCTCTGCTCCCCTGGAGGGAGGTGTTCCTGAGGTGTACCCCAGGACCTCACCAAGGCTCAGAGCAGCCAGAGGATAGAGCTGGCTCCAGGCTGGCAGTGTCCCTCTCTACGGTGCTGCCTGTCCTCAGTGTGCCCTCCTGTCCAGAGCAGCAAAATGCCTGATCATCAGCTCTTGGGGGAGATTTGTTGATTAAAGCTGGGCTTTTTAATCCTTCTGTCCACAGCCTGGATCTTCAAAGCACAACTTAATGATCCCTGGGCAAATAAGTCTCTTACGCCTTTTCCTGCCAGCCAGCTTACACATACCAGCAGGGACAGGTCCTGTGGATGGCGAGGTGCCTGTGCAGAGCATGAGCCCTTTGCCAAGGTGCTGCAACAGGGGGTTTTGGAGCTGCACCGAAGGTCATCTCTGCACCCCGTCTCCTGCCTCTTGACTGCTCCTCATAGGGCCAAATGCTGATAAAATGTGGTTGCTCTTCGGGTGGCTTCTGATGCACAGCTCTGCTGTTGGTGGCATCTTCACAGGCTGTGGTGGAGGTGCTGCTGGGGCCTGGCAGGCAGGAGATCTTGCAGCTGGGATGTTCTCACCACTGTACTGAACCTCGAGCTTGTCCAGATATTGCACCTTGAAGAAACATTTGTCCCCAGTTGTGTTTCCTATGGCAAGTCTTAACAGAGATGTGAGCACAGGCTGAGGCATCCACAGCAGAATAGGATCCTTTCCCATCAGAGAGGGAAGGTTGGAGCTGATGATCTTAATGGTCTTTTCCAACCTAAAGGAGCCTATGATTCTATGAACTTGGACATTTTGGAGCCAGTCCAGAGGAGGCCATGAAGATGCTTAGAGGGCTGGAGCCCCTCTGCTATGGGGACAGGCTGGGAGAGTTGGGGGTGTTCAGCCTGGAGCAGAGGAGGCTCCAGGGAGACCTTATAGCACCTTCCAGTGCCTGGAGGGGCTACAAGAAAGCTGGGGGGGACTCTTTACAAGGTCAGGTAGGGGCAGGACAAGGGGTAATGAGTTTAAACTAGAAGAGGGGAGATGCAGACTAGATATAAGGAAGATTTTTTTATGCTGAGGGTGGTTTGACCCTGGCACAGGTTGCCCAGAGAGGTGGTCGATGCCCCATCCTTGGAAACATTCACGGTCAGGTTGGATGGGGCACTGAGCAACCTGATTGAGTTGAAGATGTCCCTGATCATGGCAGGGAAGTTGAACCAGATGGCTTTTATGGGTCCCTTCCAACCCAAACCAGTCTGTGGGTCTATGAAATTGGGTTGGAGAAAGTGGTTGCTTCTTGCCTATGCCTTTCTTGGAAGTTTGGTCTCCGTGGCTGTTGCTCCAAGCAGGTGCTATCAGATGCCTTTAGTCGTTGTGTCAGCGGCCGCATCCTATTGCTTCTGCTGCTGCTTGCATAGTGTGGGGGATACATGGGACTTTCCACAAGTGGTTTTTAAAAGGGGTGTCAGGTGGTGCCATGGTGCCCGGGAGCTGTACCCAAGGCTGCGTCCCTCTGAGATGGCCCATGGAAACTGTGATTCTTCTGCCTTTGTCTCATGGGCGCTCCTCTTCCTCCAGGTATTAAGGTAATTGGTGGCATCAAAGAGCTCAGTGGAGAAGAATATGGAGTTTACGTCAAGAGGATCCTTCCAGGGGGCGTTGCTTATGCAGATGGTGAGTTAAACATAGCGCAGAGTACCGCATTGTCTGAGAAAAGCCAGAATACAGTGTATTTATTTTATGTGTTGCCTTATTAGACATTTCAGGTGTGTTTTCCCAGATTTTCTAGCAGTGGGGTTATTTTTTACTGTGGCAATTGTTTTAATATCCAATGGCAGCCTTGTCTTGGGTTCTCAGCACATACCTGATTGCTTCATGTCTTTAAAGCAGGATCCATCCCTACCACACAAAGAACTTCACTTGGCTGCCTGTCCTTTGCCACAAGCCACTCGCTGCCTGAAGTCCCAAAATTACCTGAGTTCCTTTTCCAAATTCAGCTCTGCTCTGGGCCACTGATTTCATTCTGAGTATCTTCAAATAAGTTGGTATTAGGCAGGGCTCTGCAGAGTTCACCTCTCATAGCTTAAGCCAGAAAGGTTTTGTTGTGTGGTTTGTGTTGTTTTGAGTTTGGGGTTTTTTTTCTTTTTTTTCCAATGTTACAACATGATTTTCCATCTAATAAAGAAAAATAAATCCAGAACAGGTGGAGGTGCCACTCATGGTTTTCTACGTGACCTCAAATTGAGTTAAGTAAAAGCTTTATTGCTTTTTTTTTTTTTTTGCATTTACTGTTGTAACTTCCTACAGCAGCAGTGCTGTGACGTTGGCACCGGTTGTTCAGGGCGGCTGCAGAAACTTCATCTATGGACATCTTGAAAAACAGGTTGGATGAGCATCTCAGGAATGACCTATGCATATTTCATCCTGTCTCTGGGCAAAGGGAGGAACTGCCCAACCTCTCCCAGTCCCTTCAAGCTGTATTTTCTGCAGTTTCTAGCCATTAGTTTTTCTTTTCTAGGGCGCCTGCAGCCAGGAGACCAGATTCTGGAGGTCAACGGAGATTCCTTAATTGGGGTTACAAGTGAGAGGTACCGTATCC
>NW_010257862.1:6241-19620 GCF_000690775.1 Eurypyga helias
ATTCTGTGGTTTAGACTGCTGGTTGTGCAGGGGACTCCAGGGCATCACTTTGTGCTGTGAAACAGTCACGCTGCTCCTGAGAGCCAGCTTGGGAATTATCAAACAGAAAGTTTCTGTATAAGAATAGACCAGTGAACTCAAACCATAATTGTGAGATATTCAGACATTTCCACAAAATGCTGGGGATTTTTTAACAGCTCCTGGCACTCCCACTCCATCTGCTGCAGCTCCCAGCAAACCCCGCAGCTCCCAGTGCAGGAGATTAGCCAGTGCCTAAGTCCGACGGCTCTGCTGTGTGCGGGGGATTCCCTCTGGAGCTGCAATCCAGCCCCTCAGCTCCCTGCCAAGAAAATAATCAACTGTTCCGGAGAAGCACCACACTTTTAGGGCACCCCGTTTCCATTAAACATGGTGTTAGCCCACTGCTGCCTTGCACTTCTGCACGGCATGCTTAGGCTGGGTGGATGCTTGGGAAGCAGCACAAGGAGCTTCTCCGGCTCCCAAACCCCCAGAGCGGCTGGTTTGATGAAGAAGGTCCCTGAGGAATCTGCAGATGCAGGGAGGCTGTGTTTGGCCCCCAGCACACTGCCCTGACTCCCACAGGGATGCATGTATCATGAACCAGAAAGTGGTTCTCCCTGAGATGGAAACTTCCTGAGGGAGAATATGTGCTGGGAGGTATTTGCTCACTGCCATGTGTATCTTCTGGGCCTGCTTTGTTGTTGGGGACTTCTAATTTAGTGCAGAAGTGGGAAAATAAGGCTGTGACTTGGCTGCTCTCTGGTCATCCAGCTAAAAATTGGCACTTGGCTGATGGCGTTTGCCCACACCATGTGTTTCTGCCCGGTTTGCCATGAGCTTTGAGATGCAGCCAGGCAAGCTCGGTGGAGCATCGCTGCTAGCTGGTGTTGACCATGTGTTGTGGTCCTTGTCTCACAGGGCCGTGGACATCCTGAGGACAGCATCAGCCACCAGCCACATGCGCCTTCTTATAGCCCGCGATGACGATGCCAGGTAAGGGGTGTCATCTCACGCTAGGACAGGGGATCACGGCACTCATCAGCACCAGAGCTGGGCTGCCTTTGAGTTACCTGGGCTTAAAGCCCACGGTGAAGATGGAGGTGGCCCAGGGTCTCTGATAACTGTACACCGGTGAGAACATGCTGGACCTGAGGAAGGGAAGCATTGCTGGTGGTTCCCAGATGCAGACCTGGGTCCAGCCCAGCCTGTGCCAGGTCCATGGGGCATCCCAGCATTGAGCAGGTGTCTCCCCAGCAAGGGCCAGGGCAGCTGCAGCCTCAGCTCTAGGGTGGCATGAGCTCCTCCAGCTCTGATGCCTGGTGCTGAGCTGCTCTGACTTATCATGTCCTGCACAGTTTTGGATGAAGTCATAGAGGGACAGCAGGATCTTCCCTTTCCAGTTAGACATGTTGACATAAGGTCTTCCTTCCCCAGAGGATTCCTGCAAACCTCTTCCCTCACTGGTCCCTGGAAAACCTTGCTTTCTCTAGAGAGGCTTGGAGGACCCAAAAGGAGAAGGAAAGGGTTCAGTTTTGTCTTGGCTGGATTGAAGCTGTGTGGGACAATGCTGGTGTCATGAGAGAGAGCAGGGTTGCGGAAACTGAGGTATGGGATTAGTATGGTCACTCGATCCCATCCCCTGGGAGATCTGGTGCAATGTGCTGGAGCATCCTCTCCCTCTTGAATAGAAACACGGGTCTGGAAGCTTGAGGTGCACCAGGAACCACCAAAATGCGAGTGGGTTTGAGCAGAGTGCGGTCGTGGGCAGGCAGGCTAGTGGCACTGAGGCCTTGCACTGCACGTGGGTGACTGAAAATCACAGAGTCATTTGCTCAACGTACCCGCATCCCGTTAGCGTCAGAGCTGATGGTTTCACTCCTTATCCATCAGCAGCTCTGGAGCATTACTGCCTTAGCAGAACAGTGAGAGTGCTGTAATGACAGGGATAAGACCAATTTTGACAAAGTAATATTCTGGCGGAAGAATTATTTGCTATTAATGACGGTCTGCTTGTTACCTACCTCTATGCCACTCTTCCAGTGAAAATAAACCTCAAATTATTATATTAACTGCAAGTCCTTCAGTGCTCTATTTCTCAACCAGAGCCCCCAAAGCAGGTTTTCTGCCTTCACCCATGCTGATCTCTTCCAAGCTGTTCAGGCATCTCAGTGTGCCTCCTAATATCTTAAACTGCAGCAGATGTCTCTCAAAACGTACGCACGCGTGGGTCTGTCAGCAGCTCCAGCTCCTGCAGGCATCTGTCGGCAGTCCCCGGTCGCCCCGTGGAGGAGCTGCTTGAAAACCGACTGAGAGAGACTGGGAGGGCAAGGAAACTTTAAGCAATTTATTTGGCCTCCGTTTGCTGTTGGTTGTCTCTTAAATCTGCAAAAGGTTAGCCGGCGGGAGAGCAGGGAAATAATCAGTTTATTTATATATATATTTTTAAAAGATTTGCAGAGATTTCACTTACATAATCATCTCACAAACTGTTTAATACATGAATACATATCTTCAGGATTAAGAGCTGGGGAAGGATTTTTCTGCTTTCTACTATTTTTTTCCTTAGTTTTGTCTTTATTTTATTGATGCCCTATTATCTTCTAAGCCTGTCCTTGAGCGTGGGTGAGCAGACAGCCCTCTGCCTGGGTTGAAATGGGCTCTCTGACTTCCCAGGGGCTGTCAGCTCTGAGCTGATACCCATGGAGATGCTGTGCCGTGAACTCCCACGAGCTGAGGGCAGCCTTGCACCTCCCCACTGCCCAGCGAAGTGGCTCCTGCGACGTGAAAGACGAGAGAATGACATGGGGAGGAGTGTAATTCAGAGTGTTTGCGGATACTCGCACGCAGGTCTTCATAAAGCCTGATCGCACAATGCACGCTGGAGGAGGAAACGTAATCGCCCTGGGTTTGGGAGACGATTCAACTCGTCTGCCAATTTTCCCAATGACTCAGCTGAGTAGCATTTTGTTGTGGTTGCCGTTGGGTGAATTTGACTCATAAGCGCTATTATTTGTCCCTGGAGTTAATTATAGGCCCAAATTACCTGTGCTCTTAATGGAACTCAGTCCTGGCGTGTATAAGATGCATGTTTTAAGCCTGTCGCATCAGACATGCTACAGAGAGCAGCAGTAATGCTAGGGCTTAAAGCAAAAAATTCAGATTTAGAGCTGGACATGCTGGGTTTGGATGATGGTTGGATCTGCTTTTCGTCTGTGCTCATCTTTAGCTAATGAGGATCATTTTATTGTGTACGCATAATTACTGTTTATTCATTCTAAGCCTGAAAGTTACAGTAATTCCTTGTTTCCATGTGCTGCACAGATATCATCCTGGTCTTTCAGGTTTATCACTGCGAGAAAGCCAGTTTGTGCTGTCCCTCCTAGTACCTGCATGATAAAATGCTAAGTACATTGCATCTCGCGTGATATGCACAGTCATCGCGGTGAACACGGGTGGTTGTATTAACAGGGCTTGCACAACAAGCAGGAAGGAAGGCAGTCTGCTTTTCTCCAAATGCATAACCAGCGATGGATATTGGTGCAAATGTAAGGTTATTCCTTTCTTCCTGTGAGTGTCGTGTGTGATAGGGACAGCTCAGCCCATGGTTTGTCTGAGCATGCGGTGCCAAACTGGAAGGCAGTGCTGGGGCTGACTCCTGCAAGCCGGGGGTGTCCCAGGGTCACTGGGGAAAAACTCGCATCCTTTCACACAGAAGCCGAGAGACACCTCTGCACATCCCCGCTTCGTAGGCATTAATGAGGAAGCAAACCAAGCAGCGGTGTGATGTGCTGCCCGGCACAGCCAGTGCAGGAGGGCTCACAGCTCAGGATGTGCCAGTTCTGCAGCCCTGTGCTGGGATGGAGTTGGGCTGCCTGCTGGAGCTGCTGCTCCAGAGCATCATCCCACTGGGACAGCGATGGAAATGCTGCTGCAGTGAGCTGGCTAGGAGACGATCTGTTTTTGTGATGCTTTTGCAGTGCTTTGGGTTCACAGTTCCCACTGACCTGCAGGCTTTGGTTTCTTAAAATGAGCTATTAATTCAGCTGGTGTCACCAGCTCCTCTTTCTCCTCCAGCTGTGGAGCAGAGCTGAGGTTTCCAGACACTGTTCTTTCGCATAACCTTTGATGTAGCATTCACCCCTTTGTTCTCCCAAGAACAAAAGGGCAGGACAAAAAGGTATTACGAGATAAACCAACAATATTCTGCAGGAAGACTGACCCCCTGCTGCTTAATCTCTGCAGCAAGGTCGGCCTACAGCTGGCTGCTGCTGGCAAAACCTGTTATCCCACTCCACGCTGTGGGGCTGGCTGAAGGCTGCGCAGGTCCAAGCTCTGTTACAGGGATCTTCCAAACCTCAAGTATCTGTATCTTAATGAAAAAGGGAGAAGGGACTTTTAGAATGAATTTTCAACCTAATACAACCCCATTATTTTTTTTTTAAATAAAGCTGGGCATTTTAGCCCTGCAGACACCTGACAATCAAAAATGTTTTAGTAAGGATCAAATTTTAATTATTAAAGACATCTTCTGAAGTCTCTTAGTGTCTGAAAGCACAAAACAAGACTTGCTGGCATTCATTCAGTGTACTTGTTTGTTAATTGGTAACATTTGGGCACCGTTTGCCTGCTTGCAAATTCCTTCAAATACCGCACTGAGCACAAAATTAATTCTCAGGAGATTGACACTAGAAAGTGTATTGCTTTGCTGCTGGGATAAGCGTGTGTTTCAAGTTACTCAGGTGTTTACGTCCCTGGTGGAAGCGGGGTTTGCAGGACCGACCAACAAAGCAGGAGCCAGGACGGTGGCGTGTGACGTAGCTTTTAGTCACATTGTCCCTACAGCAAACGGCTGGGCTGGACCCGGGCTTGCAAGGCAACCCTGGGCTCAGAGCTCGTTGTTCAGGCTCCTGAGCAAATAATGATAAATACTCCTTTGTGGATGAACTTAACAACATGAAATAAACAGCAAAGAATGTTCAGGTCATGCGTGCCCTTGCAGAGTTCGACAGCGTGGATTGGTGATTGGGTTTGCATTGTTTAGCAGGGTTTAAAGGGCGTAAGAGCTGCTGGACTAGTTGCATTTGCATTGACTAAGAGTTTTCTCGCCATTGTTTTAAAATCATAGCCTGTTCTGTTCTCTGATGGATTATTATCTGAGAAAAATGTAACTATAGATGACCACAGAAACACCCAGCCCAAAACAAAACTCCAGCTGTGATGGCTTGGTAACCACTGGAAATAATACGTTAGCTTTCAGCATGTTAGACCTGCCACTGCAATAGGTCAGGGAGGGATAAAGCCACCAGTCCATGAGTTAGTTACCCGTGCAATGAGAGTGTGAATCACCCATAGAAATACAGAGGCTCAACTGGAAAGTTGGAAAAATTATGCTCAGGTAAGATCCATCCAAGGCGTAATCTAGGGAACCAGAGAACAGCAAACTGCTGTCCTACTGCTGTAGGAACTAAGTTGTCCTTCTGCTTTCTTGGTGCTGCTACAGTCTCTAAGGCTTTGAAACTGCCTGTTAAAACCGTTTTGCGGAAGGTGGGGTTTCTGACCAAAGTAGTTGCCTTTTTTTAAGGCTGTGGGTTCAGTTGATAAAGACAGTCATGTTGATGCAAAGTATTGGGATTCACCAAGGCATTCCACTAAGTATTGTGTGACACTCGGATTTAAAATTAGCATTAAACGGAATGAATGAGGCATACATTTGATGGCAATATAAGATAAGGCAGGCATTGGTCTTTGAAGTTTGTTGATGAGCTGGTTGTTAATGGGGACATGTAAATTACTGAGCGCATTTCCAGCAAGAACCCAAGGAGCTGATGATTCATTCATCATTTAATATTGTTGACTCTCATCTAGCCAATAATGTATAACATCTGTCCTGGTAAAGCATGCAGATGACACAATGTCTGCTTGTGTGCAAGGAGTCTCCTCACTGAGGAAACTTTGCTGTGGCTAGTTTCCTACAGATTAATGTCTTGGGCTTGTCTGACTGTCAAGTGTGAGAGCTAGTCACTCATAAGCAGGCTTTGCCTGTGGCTGTAGCATCAAGAAGGCTATGGGGATTCCCTCATGCCTTCAAAGGGGACATCTAATGTTACCGTGGCCACAGAAACAATGCGTTCAGGGTCTCTCCCTATTGCCTGGCTGCTTATTTAATGACACCTGTAAGAAATTAGTCATCCTTGAGGCTCTTCTCTCTGCCAAAAGGTTGGACTGACCAGGTGGTGTTGGGTTATGAAGGGAGAAGATCACAAAGTCACAGAGGGTCAGCATGCTCCTGGGAGCCAAGAGCCAATGTGGCAGGGATGGGCACAGGAGGCTGATGCTTGAACATGGCATCCCCGTCCTGTGCCTCCTCGGCCAAAGGATGCGAGAGGCTCATGGCAGCTCGAAGACGAATTACAGAAATGGTGCGGGAGCTAGTAAACATGGTTAATGGTGGTTCGAAAACGCAACATGTTACACTTTGCAAAAGGAAGGTCACAAAGCAATTCACCTGTTGTGTACAGGCAGTTACAGCTCATCAAGGACTCAACACACTTGGGTAGTTATATGGTGGTCAAACTTAACCTGGAAGAGAAGCATTAACAAAGGCACTTGGGCACCGAGCCAGCTTTCCAGGGGATGTTGTGGATGAGGTTGCTTTGCCAAGAAGTAATATAAGAAGCAGGGGGGTTACCTCAAGACAGAGGGATCATGCTAGATGTTTTTGGCTTGCCATTCCTCCCTGTTCTTGAATTCACCAACAAGCCCTCCTGGTCATGGTATCTGTAAACATAGCATGTGCATGCTGGTTCAGCACCTTCAGCCATGAGCTGCTGGGAAGAGTACAGAAGCCTGCACTGCCCCAGCATGCTGTACACGTGCAGGGTTTTGTTAAGGTCGTATGGTCCCAGAGTTTATCCTGTGATGTTCATGGAGGATGTCACCATGGATGGATTCAGAGACTGGGCTGCTGCTTTTGCATGTGCTCCAGAAGCTATGTCACATCTTTAGCCCAGCAAGAGCGGGCAGGATCTGCTTTCTGCTTAGGAAAGGATTAAAAACAGAGAATAATCTACATTTAACTATTCTGGAAGGAGTCACAAATAGGCCAAGCATTTTTGTTTCATGTTTGCATAGTTACAGCTCCTTCTGACAGTCTGTTTAATTTGTGTGGTGTGTTAGCAAAACTTCTGAGCCTTATAGATGGAGGTGAAATTATTCCAGTGGATTCCTGGGAATGCCCAAGCAGTGGGGTGCAAGGCAGGGCTCCTGTGTTCATCTGCCCTCTCTCAGGAAGGACAGTCCACAGCACCAGTGCCCATCCATATGTCCCTTTCCAGCTCCTCTTGCCCATGTTCACCATGAACACTTTCCAGGGCCGGCAAGGAGCACACCAAAGTTCCAGCCCATTGCAGGAAAGCTGCACTGCCATGAGATTGGTTATCGACCCTAAGTCTTGCACAACCTCCCAAACCCAAGAGGATTATACCTTTGTGTGTGAGAAAGCTCTGTGGGGTCCCCATCGCTGGAGGGCATCAGCCCTATAGCCTTGGTAGTGAGTCTCTGCCATCAGAGGCACCATTGTCATATAATCAGGTGGGGAATAGTTTTAAGCAGCAGCCAACTATACTGTGTTTTTGTTACCAGGAGAGAGTTCTCTGAGCTTCTGGAGAAGTTCGGCTCCCAGAGCAATACAGGCTCAGCACGTAGTTCACCAATCCTGCACGGCGGCAGTGAGTAGCTCAGCATGCCTTTGGGGGGAAACCAAAAGCCTCTCTCTCTGCTGAGAGAGTTTTCTTAATCCCAATGTTATTTTGAAGGAATTTTGATTGGATTTGTGTAGGTGTTTGGGTGGAGGTTTTAACAAAGAGAACTCCTGCTCATCCTTATCACGAGCCTTTAGTACATCCCTGGGCGCAGGGCAGGAGGCATGGTCGGTCCTGCCTGCACAGAGCGAGCACAAAGCGAGGCAGCGAGCTAGCCTCCTTGGGGTGAGCAAGGGAGAATTGAATTGGGGTCATAACAGCTTCTCAGATCCCCAGGCTGCTTAACTGACATGCTGGGCAGGTAACCCCAGCAGTACCCATTTTCTCTCCAAGAGCAATATACTGGTGTCTTTAACTACCATGTGGTTTTTCCAAAAAAGCTAGGAAAACAATGTCATCTCTCAGTGGTAGAGCAAGGGAAGAGGATGATGCTGGAGTATTTGTGTTCCCTGGACTAACTCTGACTTTGCTGTTCAGGTCGATACCTGGAAAGTACATCCTCAGGCTCCTCCTCGCGCTCTCAGAGCCCGCTGCTGCTGAGCCCCGCCAATTCCCACGGCCCCTTCATCGGAAACCCGGCACACGCCTCTCACGCACAGTACGTACAGGTTGCACAGGGCCGGTCCACAAACCCTGTTCCTTGGTCAGTCATGAAGATGTCTAACACCTTCTTAGGGGTAGATCTGGTAAATACTTCCCGTGTTTGAAGAACTGCTTTGTTCACACTTATGTCTTCTACACCATTGTGTCGCTACGAAGGTGAGGAGACCACAGCATCTTCTGGAAGTCCTTCTCATGGTGGCGTCTTGAGTGTTCTTGGGGAAGCCTGTGCCCAAGAGCTGAAAAGCTACTGTGTCGAGGCAGTCAATATGTCTGCAGTACGGTTAACAATGCAACCATTCCTCCTCCTCTCCTCTGAAACCCCAGGGATAAGCCGTGGCTTATAGCCCACTGAGAGGGCCCTGCACATCACCTTTACAAACCGCATCAAGAGGGAGTGTTTCTGCAAGGCCAGTGGTGCTTTTGGAAGGCGTTTCAGGACCTTGTTTTCTACTGCCCTGCTTCTGGCATGTTGGCATCGTTCAACAACAGCACAAACACTGCCCTCTCAGTGCAAACACTCCCAACACCCTTCGCTTTGGTGTCAACAGCGGTTGCCTACAGACACCATGTCCTTTTGTCTCCGGAGCATCTCCTGGAGCATGTGTTTTCATGTGGTCATCTGCCCCTTTCATATTTCGCAGGGTCAGAGTTTTGGACAGGCAGAGCTTGTTTTTCCACGGAGTCTTGTCTCCAGGGTGCTCGGGGTTGCCCTTCTCAAGAGGGACAGCTTGGAGTGCGTTAACAATCGTGGAATTGGGACCATTCGTCCCCAGGGCTTGCAGCTTCTATTTCTTTGCCAGTATAAACAAGCCAAGTCACTGGTAAAGAGAATCAGACCTCACTGCAGAACCAGTAAATCCTCTTGCTAAATACCAGCTCTTTATTAGGGATTTGCAGAGGAAAAATATTTGGCACCAGAAGTTTAAGCTGCTTGCATGGAGGGAGAGACCCTTACAGAGGAGAGGCCGGTTCATCTACTTGGCAGCTGGTTTGGACCAACTAGACATCCCCGCTCTGCTGTTAACCCACTCCAGGCAGCGATATGGGCTAGAGGGGACCTGCTTGGTGGCTTCTTTGCTCAGCATTGCTATGCTGTGCCGTGTCCCGCTTGTCTCCATGCCACTGTCAGGCCCCACTGGTCTCCTCCTGGGAGCAGCATGAGCCATTTGAAATCACAGACTGCGCAGAGCCTTGGTCAGCTGCAGAGATGTCACTCGGGACATGTGCAGAAGGGTCTTTTTGTGCATGCAGCTGCCATCCCTTACCCACCCTTTCCTCTCACTGCAGGTTGTCCCCAGGCTGTGACCTCTCACTGCAGTGTTTTCTGAGGTCCTGCCACCCCACTGAGCAATGGGACCCAGATACAATTCAGTCTTGCCACAGATAATAGCTGATATTTTGATCTGAACTGAGGGTTTTGATGCTACATATCATAGCATAATTTCCCTAAAGTATTTCATAGAATCACAGAGTGGTTTGGGTGGGAAGAGGCCTTAAAGACCATCCAGTTCCAACCCCCTGCCATGGACAGGGACACCTTGCACTAGACCAGGTTGCTCAAAGCCTCATCCAGCCTGGCCTTGAACACTTCCAGGGATGGGGCATCCACAGCTGCTCTGGGCAACCTGTTCCAGTGCCTCACCACCCTCTCTAGGAAGAATTTTTCCCCGATATCTAATCTAAATCTACCTGCTTTCAATTTAAACCTGTTACCCCTTGTCCTGTCACTACCTGCCCTTAAAAAACAATTTCTTAGAGCAATAGTTTTTCGTAAGACTGAAATTCATGCTACACGAATGCAGTCCCTTTCACCCACACAACATGGATCTCTTGGGGGTCTGCTGCCGGTTTGGAGGGGTGCTGGCCACATGCTGCTCTGTCACTGGGGATGGCATCAATTATGCGCTGGCATCACTGTGAGAGGCATAGGATACACAGCTGTCATTGCGTCTTAAGTTATCAGGTAACGTGAGGAGGACCAGAAACTGCAGACAGTTTGGTGAGTGGCTGCTGTGGAAATAAACTGAAAAGGAGAACAGCCAGCTCCACCCAGCCCATTAGGAGGAAAAGGGTAGCTGACCCTTAGATCCCAGGAATCCTGCCCCAAAACCTCCCTGTTGCAATGCTGCCTGCCTGCCCGTAAGTGGTCAGTGAAATCTGTGCTCCCACAAACACTGCCCAGAGCTGTCTCTCCCACTCTGCATGGAGCTGCCTGCCATGTCCTGGTTTTGGTGGCCTGTTGGCTCCTGTCGAGCAGGCAGCACTTTGAGGGTAGGGTCCAACCTTGTTACTGTTCCATGTGCAGTACGTCCTTGACTGGGTGAGCCATCTGCTCCACTGCCACAGAAGTAAATCACACTGGTGGGGGGTATTGCTATTAAGGGCTCATTTCTTAGGGTATCTTGCAAGGTTTTGAGTCCAAATCTTGGTTAAGACACAGCCGGCTGTGTATCCTGAGCTTCACTTGGATGTTTGCTAAGGGCTGCTTAATAGTTGACCAATCCGTAAATTGCTGTCTGAGGATGTAGGCCAGAGTTGCTGAATTCGAACAATAATCTCATTGATCCTTTGTATGCTTTCGGCTATAAAAACGAAGAGTGCCAAATATATCCTGGTTAAACCTTTAGTTTCTTCTCTCTTTATTGTCTAAATGCAAATGGGTATTCCCCAGCATTTGGCAGTGTGTAAACCAGTCACCTTCATAATGCGGAACACTGCCTCCTGAGGAACTGGAGTCCTCACCTCTCCTTCCCAAGGTTGGGTGGAAGGAAAGATGCAGGGGCAGAAAAGGTTGGGAGAAGTTAGAAGGATCATGCACGGAAAGAAGGCTAGTCAGAGGTTGTTCAGCGACGTGGGAAAATAAACCAGATCACCTTGAGTCACCTGCTAACATCTCTCCCTTGCAGCTACTCCATTGAATCAGGAATCCAGAGCATTTCTATAGCAAAATCCTCCGGCTTAGGGCTGACAATCAGTGGTGGATCTAACAGGCCTGATGGCCCCATGATATATGTTCAAGAGCTTATGCCAGATGGTGACTGTTACAAGGTAAGTCAGTGTGGAGACCCTCCATGACTTTGCAGTGGGGACCTCTCCTAGAAGCTGTAGCTGTTCTGAAGCAGCTTTTCTAAGAATAGATGAATAATGCATTGCATGGACTAGTGAGGACTTGTGTTGCAGCGGGACATTTCTTCCCAATGCTCTGACTTTCTCCTTCTTTGTTTAGGATGGTCGGCTCCGACCTGGTGACCAACTAATCGCTATCAATAAAGATTCTTTGGTGGGCAGCACACATGAAGAGGCCAGAAAAATAATTGCAAAAGCCAAATTCAGGTAGGCATGTAACGTATTTCCTGTCATCAACATGGTGCTGTTGAGTTTTAGGCAAAACCCCTTCATGTCATACCAGTCTTAAATGATGCTTCAAGATGGTCCTGGTAGGTGATCGTGTAAGGAAATCTTGAATATATGGATCATCCTGAAGTGTAACCCAGACCTTCCCAACGTTCTGACCCTCATGAATATCCTCTATCATTGCTCAGCAGAGTTCTGCCACAGAACTGAGGTTCAAAGAAGCAACCCAGCTGGTGGATGTCCAGCTAGACAGATACAGGCTACGTGGGCTGAAGTGAGATTATCCCGGAGAAAGAACCATGGGCTTGGAAGTTCTGCAAATTTAAGTTGCATTTATTTTGTTTTGTTAATAAAATGTTCTGTATTTGTTGTTTGTTTAAGAAACGAGGGAAGCACAGAAGTGGCCTTTATTCCTGGAAGGGGACGGTTACATCCTGGACTGTCAGTTCATAACAACATCCCGTCACCACCTCCAAAGGCTGTGGGAAATGGTCTGAGTTCCTGCAGACTGAAGGTCCACGTGAGGTCCCCAGAGGTAGGTTGAAGCTCCTGTCTAAGACCACAGGCATCAGTGCTCTGATCTTTCCTTTATCAGAACCCTCTCCTTCAGGGACTCCACGGTAGTCCTTCTGGACGGTGGGAATTCTGTGATGCTGATATATGTAGTCCTGTCTTACAGCCAGGTATTCTAAATCTGAAATATTGTTTCTTCTGTCCTGGGTTTGAGATAGTGAAAGATCTGTGGAGGTAATAAGAGGATGTTTTTCTCCAGGGCCTGCATTCAGACCTGTTTCAGATGTCTCAGCTTTTAAAAAAAACAAAACTCTTCTGTGGATGGCAACCTGCATCTCATTCAACAGCAGTCATAGGGCTGGAAGGGATCTCAGGAGTCAGTTTGATCTACTCTTCTACCCAAAGGCAGGAACAACTCTTTGTTCTTAAGACCTCTGATGAGGATGAATCCACAGCATTCCTCAGCAGCCCACTTCTGTTCTTCACGAGCCTAATGATAAGCCAGGCTCATTCTCCCTGGGAAGCTTATCTCCTTGCTGTGTTTGCAGAGACAAGCACTTGAGCTGTGCGTGGTAAGACAGGATTTAACCACACCACCCTCACGATAATTTAGGCCCACGGCTGGATTCTGTGTGTTTGTCACTCCTCTCCTGGACTGGTGCAATGCTGGGTATAAACTTCCTTTAGGAAAGGACGGCTGGATGTTCCTTACATACAAGCATCATTCACAAAAGATCTTTCTTTCCAGACCCTGTGGAGATGTGGACTTGCAAGAGGGCCACATACACGTTGCCTTGGGTGTAGCAGGCTGTAGACATGCTTAAGAAAGTCAGCCTTAGCCCATATACATATAGCTGAGTGGTATAGTTATATCCTTTACCATACAGCAGGAAGTGTGCTTGTGTAATGCTGTGCACCTATATGAAATTACAGTACTGGCTGGGATTAAATTGCTCCTTTCCTTGCTTTGCTGCTCATAGATGGAACTTTTGGTGAGGTTTAGGTTTCCACGCTCGGGAAAGCATGTTCAGACATCCATGCTACCTGTCCATATGTCCTCAGCAGAAGTCCTGTGCCCCCCTCTGCACCTAAGTTCCCAGCTGTGGAAGCATCTTTAACATCTCTGTC